>NC_091950.1:119486962-119634462 GCF_031021105.1 Erythrolamprus reginae
AAGAGGGGTTACAAGGAAAATGATAAACACAGAAAATTCCCTTCCCCACCCCACCATTTCCACTGACATAAAACTCCATTGGGTGAAGAATTTGTCGCCTTCGTTTGTCGCTTTGTACGGGCACTTTAGATTGACAAAGCTTTTGACAGAAATCACCTCATCGAAATAAATTGGCAAACTAAAATAGAAACTACTATCAATGCCGTGAATCAAATCCGATGACTGCAAAACACTTGGTAGATTCCACATATGTTTTATTACTTCTAGAATTGTGGGTGACAATTATTCAATGTTGGAACTTCACTTCTGTATTCAGAGAATGCCAAGTACATTAAGTCGTGTGATGAATTCTTTAACACATAGCGATCACTATTGCAGCCTCTGATAAATTGACTGTAAACTTTGAGGATAAAATGTAATTTGAAGTATAGAAATGTCCTAAGCATTAATCGGATTCTTTTGGATGAGTTTTCCACTTACAGACACAGAAGAGGTACTCAATAGAATTCACCCTATATTTTATTCAATCCTAACTCTTGTAGCCTATTATCTCAAATAGGAAGTGGGTGTTTAAATAGTTTAGGCACTTATAAACTCCATTTTCATTGTAGAAAGATGTTGCTGGACCTAGAAGATCCAAACAATTATAAACTTCTGGCTGATATTAACTTCCTGGGCAAAATTTCTAAATCAAGGGTGGCTGATTAGATCTAGATATTCTTAAATGCGTTTTCTAAATCCATTTCAAAGTCTACACATGGTTTTAGCACTGAACTGCCTAATTCACTTTGCAAGATGATCTTTGCAAGAGAGACATAGAAGAATGCAACCCTATGGGTTTTCTAAGACCTCCGAAGAGTTTTCAGTATCATCTGCTAACCCTATCCTATTGGAGCAGTTATGCAAACTTGCTACAGCTGGAATAATGTTTTCAGTTTCAGTATCTGCTCACACCTGAATAGCCATTTCTAGGGGGAAACGGATCCAACCCATTCTATTTTTCTGTGCAGTTTCACAATGTTTCGTTCTCATTTCCTTGATGTTTAACTTGTTTAACATGAAGTTGTGATTGAGATTACAGTAGTGTTCATTATTCCGAAGAGTCCAGAGTTTTACTTTTGATGACCAAGTGAGTCAAAGGATGTTTTGTTCCAAGTCAAATACTGTCTTGGTGTAGATTAGATGAGGGTGAACGAGTAGAATTTTAATCCAGACAATATACTCTTGATTTTTCTGTCCAAATGAATGGTGTTTAATCCTGTTCTGGACTAAATTGCACTCTTCCCAAAGGATCAAATGTGTAACATGTCAATAATTACAATTATTTTTTTTAAATTAGAGACATAACTGTCCTTTGCGGCACAAAGACAATTTATCAGCTAGACTGGGCAACATTTATAAACGTACTTGTATAGAGTTAGTCTTCCTTCAAGTGCTTCCTAATATTCCACTGTGTTATAGTTTATACTGTACTAATAATTAAACTATTGTGATGCATAAACATGACACAATGGAATATAAATTGGGAAGATTATACAACATAGTTTTATAAATGTTTTCCATTGCACTGTCCTTTAAAATGATGCTAAGTGAAGTGTTTTCACTCTCCTTCAGTACCCCTAGTTAGACATTTATTTGTATCATAATTTGCCCAGCTACATCAAATTTCCCTTCCAAGATTGTCTTTCCAGATGTACTAGTTTTAAAAAGGAAATAAGGAACTGTTTTAATAAGGAAACTTAAAAATAATATGAATGCTTCAGGATTAATTTAGAACTTGGAGCTCCTATAAACAGGCTCTGGATTGTTTATTGGCCCAGGGAAGTATGGAAAATGTAGTGAACTGGAAAATATTAGGGACTGTTTATGTTTCCCATATTCAAACAGACTTGCCCATTTCACAATTCAGTTAGCTTGTGTACCTTGATATGAGAAGACCTATGTTCTCCTTGTAAATAAATCCATTCCCTGCTTCAGTTTTGCTAAAGTTGAGTAATGCAAGAAAACCTGATGTGAGATCCAAGCACGGAATTTTCTAACTGCTAGAAGCCTTGTTGTACTCATTGATGCCAGACAGCAACACTGAAATGTTGTGGGTGGCACACTGGACAACTATTTTTAAGGCAAATTGCAGGCAATTTATGGGATTGATTTGATTTGATTTGATGCCACCCAACTCCAACATTCTGGATTAAGTTTATTTTTTAAATATGCATTATGTTGCACTAGAAAACTAATAACATTTAGAAGCTTTTTGGGTTTTTTGGACAAATACAACTGTTATCTCTTAATATAACTGGGGAAGGGGATGTGAAGAATTATGGTTGCTGTGTTATTGGATCCCTAAGCAATCCAATAAATACATAATTTGAATTGAAGTAGAAACACAAAGCTTCTTTCAGGTAGTTTTGTCCCCCATTGAAGGTAATGGGACAACCCCAGAGAATATGGACATGTTTACTGGAGCTTTTGAGTACTTCAAAAATAGTCTAATTCAAATCAAAGTAGGCATAGTTGATGTTTATCCTAACATTGAAGAATTCTTGTAACTCAGAGCTTAGCATTTCAGATATGGTTACACTGAGGTATTTTTATAAAATGAGTATAAACAATATTTTAATTCTCTTTCTCTAGAAAACCCCTGAGTTTTAACAGTACAGTGATACCTCGTCTTACGAACTTAATTCGTTCCGTGATGAGGTTCGTAAGGTGAAAAGTTCGTAAGATGAAACAATGTTTCCCATAGGAATCAATATAAAAGCTAATAATGCGTGCAATCCCAAAACTCACCCCTTTTGCCTTACGTTGCTGGGAATCCCCGCCTCCGGACTTATGTTGCCAGGCGAAGAGCCTGTTCTTGCGCTGCAGGGATTCTCCTGAGGCTTCCATCACAGGGAAACCCCATCTCCAGATTTCCATTGCCAGAGAATCCCCCGTTTTTGCACTGCTGGGATTCCCCTGAGGCTCCCTTCACTGGGAAACCCCACCTCCGAACTTCCGTGTTTTTGTGATGCTGCGATTTCCCTGAGGCTCCCCTCGCTGGGATTCAAAGCAGCGCCAGCAAAAATGAAAGGAATCCCAGTGAGGGGAGCTCAGGGAAATCGCAGCATTGCAAAAACATGGAAGTCCGGAGGTGGGATTTCCCAGCGAGGGGAGCCTTCGGCTGGCAATGGAAGTTTGTAGGCAGGGCATCCCAGCAGCGGCAGCTTGGGTTCATAAGGTGAAAATAGTTCAGAAGAAGAGGCAAAAAAACTTAACCGGGTTCATATCGTGAAAAGTTCATTAGATGAGGCGTTCATAAGATGAGGTACCACTTTATTTATTTGTAAAAGAAATATGGAAGTGTTGATTTATATTTTAATTAGAAAACCTACTTACTAGTTTTAACATTAAAAAATACAACAGGGAAAAATAACAATGCTTTACAGATTGTTGGATTCACACTTTCATCAGTTCTAGTCAATATGTACACAGATGCATTCTAGCAGTATTTCAGAAACCATATACAGTGATACCTCATCTTACAAACTTAATTGGTTCTGGGACGAGGTTCGTAAGGTGAAAAGTTCATAAGACGAAATAATGTTCCCATAGGAATCAATGGAAAAGCGAATAATGCATGCAAGCCCAAAACTCACCCCTTCTGCCCATTACCGCTGGCATTCGGATCCTTGTTCGGGGGTGGGGGGCAGCGGGGGGCAGCAGGGGGCAGTGGACGTGACATTCCCGGCGCTGCTGCTGCTTCTCAAAGGGAAACTGCCACCGCTGCCACTATCCTCTTGTCCTTGCCAGAGGGATGGAATCTGCCGAGACGTGGCAGTCCCACCCTTTGGGACAGTGGGGCTGGAGCAGAGGGGCGGCTGCAGGAGGCCCCCTGCATCGTTTGGGGCTCAGTGTTAGGGCTGTCAGCAAAGGGACTGGCTCGGCGAAAGCGCTCCCAGTGAAGGAGCTGTCAGAGGGTTTTCTCCGAGCGCTTTGAGAATACCTGCCATGCCCCTCTCACAGCCCTTTAGCTGAGAGTGCTTTCGTCCAGGACTGTCAGTGAAGGGGCTGCAGGAGAGGTGGGGAAGGTGTTCCTGAAGCACTCAGAGAAAGCACGCTCACAGCCGCTTCACTGGGAGCGCTTTTGTCAAGTGTTTCGGGAACTCCTGCCCCACCCCTCTTGCAGCCCCTTCGCTGGGAGTGCTTTAGTCCAGGGTTGTCAGCAAAGGGGCTGCAGGAGAGGCGGAGCAGGCGTTACCAAAGCGCTCAGAGAAAGCGCTCTCGCAGCCACTTTGTGTTTTCGGCTGGGGGGCAGGAGGGCTGGCCTGACACCACCCCCAGCGCTTTGCCTTTCACTGGGCAAGAGGACTCGGGAGGCAGGTTCTGCCGGCTGGCTGTGGAGGATCCTGCTGGCCAAAGGTGATGGGCGGGATGAAGGGGTGGGAAGGACTGGGAGGCTCAAGTCTCCTTCAGCGGCAGCGGCCCGACTTTGCTTTTTTGGCTGGGGGGCAGGAGGGGGGGCCTGACACCCCCCCAAGCACTTTGCCTCCCGCCAGGAAGGAAGAGGATGAAGGGGGATACCTCGACCAGCCACTGGAAAGCCAAGGGAAAATCCCAGGCACTTCAACTGGCAGGCGGGAGGTGGGAATCCCAGTGAGGGTGGGAAATAAATGGGAAATCCCAGTGGTGGCAGTCACAAGGCAGGGGGATCCCTGCGGCAGTAAGAGAGTGCATGCACAGTAAGAGAGCCCATGGACCCGGGCTTGGGGTTTGTAAGACGGAAATGATTAAGACGAGGCAAAGAAATCTTAAACCCTGGCTTCATATCTTGAAAAGTTTGCATGACGAGGGGTTCATAAGACGAGGTATCACTGTAGTGAATTTTGGTATAAGGATGGCAACAATAAGATATTTAAAATACTAGAATTTCACAATATTATTTAACTTTGTAAATTATACTGGATGAATCTTCATTAATTTAAGACTTATTGAACTTTTGTGGTTTGTGTCTCTGCAACAAATATATTCTTCTTTTGTTTGGTATTTTTTATTTATAAAACAGGCAAATTCTAGAATGGTTCTTTGTCAACCATTTGCCAAAAGTCTACCAATTTCCTTGTTTTTTTCTCTGATTTAATATATATTCGTTACACAAAAACTATTTGTAATACAGTGATCCCTCGAGTTTCGCGATCTCGAGCTTCGCGAAACGCTATATCGCGATTTTTTAAAAAATATTAATTTAAAAAAAAAACCACTTCCGGGTTTGGCTTCGGGAGTCAGCTGGGAAGCGGCACGGCTGTTTTAAAAGGTCGCAGCCAGCCTGGGGGGCTTCCCAGCACCCCCCCGAACCCCCAACCTGGGTCTTCCCGGCCGCCCACGCAAAGGGGAAACCCAGGCTCCTCGCTGATGCCCGCCACTCACCTGCCCGCCAGCAAGAGGGGGAAGACCCAGGGAAGGTTCCTTCGGCCGCCCAGCAGCTGATCTACTCGGTAGCGCAGCAGCAGCGAGGAGCCGAATCGGGGTTTCCCCTTTGCGTGGGCGGCGGGGAACGCAAACTCCACCATCTACGCATGCGTGGCCATAGAAAAAAGGGCGCACATGCGCAGATGGTGTTTTTACTTCCGCAACCCTACATCGCGAAAAATCGATTATCGAGATGGGTCTTGGAACGGAACCCTCGCGATAATAGAGGGATCACTGTATTTTAAAACAATAATTGTTATTCAAAAAAGCTAGAAGATATAACAAGTACAAAATGGCTTCAGAGAGCAGAATATATTAAAATATGTTTCAGCATTGTCAAATGCTTGCTTCATTTTCTATTAAATAAAAATATTAATGATAACTTGGAGTATTTTTAAGCAAATAGGAAAATCCACATATTTATGAACTGCAGATGGCCACAGGACTCCATAACATGAGAAGGGAGATTAAATTTATTTTAGTCTCTTAAAATAATGATTGTTGTTCAGTTTCCTCCAGATCCAGGAGAAAAACATCTAATCTCTTCAAAACTTCAGAAACTGTTTAGAGAAAATACAACTTCAAAAACTGTTTAGAGAAAATTAGATCAAACATTTAATTTCATATACATGCAACATGCACTTCTATGCATCAACACTCTCTACTGTGAAGCAATGAAAATGTAGGAATGGGAGAGCCTCTGAAATGTTTCTAAGAATAAGCTGTGCACTTTTTTTATTACTAAGCAACCAGTCAACAGTTTAATTTAATTTGATATTAAAAGGCAGGTTCCAGTTAATACAACTATTTTTTTCTTATTTGCTTCTAATAAATTTAGTTTAAGATGAATCAGAAAGTAGTAGTCTCTATCTTTTAAATGGGTTCATAAAAGAAGAGGGACCAGGCTGGTTATTTGTGAGTATTAAAGTAGAGCACAAGAGAGCTTTCTTAGCCAGTCTCACAAAACAGGCCAATTAAGAACAATTCTTGTGTTTGAATTTGAACATAAGAAGAGACATGCTGAATCAGGCCAAAGCCCATCAAGTCCAGCATTCTGTGTCACACAGTGGCCCACCAATTGTCCATGGGGATCTTGAGCAGAAAGAGAAGGCAAGACCCTCACTTTCCCCTGACCCCCAAAAAGTGGTACTCAAGGGAATCCTGCTTGCCTCAAACAACATAGAGGCAGCACTTGGACATCCGTTTCAATAACCATCTATATGCTTGGCATCCATGAATCTGTCTAACCCTGCCTTGAAGCTATCAAGGCTGACAGCTGTCACGACCTCTTCTGGAAGTGAATTCCATAAACCAACGACCCTCTGGGTGAAGAAATATTTCCCTTGATTTGTCCTCACTTTCTTACCTATGAGCTTTAGGTGAGTGCCCCTTGTCCTAGTATTGTGTGATAGAGAAAAGAATTTTTCTCTATCCACCTTTTCCATTCTATGTATGATTTTATACACTTCGATCAAGTCACCCCTTAAACACCGTCTTTTTGATAATGGTTCCCTCCCCCCCACACACAAATTACAGGTACAAGACTTGATCCAAAAAAATAGGTGGGAGAAGCTCTATAGGGCAATGTTCCCAAGAGGAAGGGAGCCCTGCCCCTAGGCCCAGGAGCGTCTGCAACTCAAAGTCAATCTGGTCGGTACCAGAGTTCATGCCAGTGAGTACAGAGGGGCAGGCCTCGCTAACCTTAACAAAATAAACCAAGGCACACTGGTTTGGAAGCCTAGCCAGGGAGAAAAGGCCTGGGGGTCTCATAGCTTATTCCAGGGCCAAGCGGCGGACTTAATGTCGCCAGGCAGGATGCACGTGGGCCATCCGCAAGTGCCAAAATTACTGGGCACTGAGGGCCTTCACACCAAAATAAACTGCTCCGATGTTTTTTGCAAACAGAAGGAAGACTAAAGTCCAGGGGACAATCAAGGGAACCTTGCTAAACAGTCCCACACTGCAGGAGGAAAAAGCCCTTTTTTAAACAGTTCCTTAGCTTGCCGGTAAACCTCGTGGCCGATTAGACTTTGTTAAAAAAATACAATCCGGCAACAGCATGAGCAGAGCGCTTTGGAAAAAGCAGCAATAGCTGCGCCGCCGCTTCTCCCTCGGTGCAGAGCCCTGTAAGGCTGGCGCGAAAACCAGGCAAGCTTGAAGTAAAAAGGCAATTGAAAATTTTACTTATCTGATTGAAGAAGGAACGAAGGGAAGGTGTTTTAGAGAGGAGCAAGCCACCATATGTCCTACTGGATCGCAGGACCGAGCGAATTCTGGGGAAGCCCCACCGCCCGGCTGTTAGCTTTTCAAAAGAGCCGCGGAGCTGTCGGGCCGGTCGGGAGGCTAGAAAGGAGGTGGGGAATCCCAATAGGGAATTTCATGGGCGGAGCTTTGACGTCACAAAGACGTCCTTCCTGGACAGCTGAAACGTGGCCGGCCAGGAACGATGTCTTTGTGATGTCAAAGCTCCGCCCATGGAATTCCCTATTGGGATTCCGCACCTCCTTTCCAGCCTTCCGACCGGCCCGACAGCTCTGTGGCTCTTTTGAAAAGCTAACAGCCGGGCAGTGGGGCTTCTCAGCATCCTCCTGAACCCAAATGCCGACCCCGAACTTTTGCCAAACTTCCGGGTTCGGCATTTGGGAGAACGCCGAGAAGCCCCCTGACTGTTTCAAAAGGCGACAGCCGGATGGCGGGGCTTCTCGGCGGCCTCCCGAACGCTGAACCCAGAAGTTTGGCAAAAGTTCGGGTTTGGCGTTCGGGTTTGGGAGGACGCCGAGAAGCCCTCTGGCTGTTTCAAAAAGCGACAGACGGGCGACGGGGCTTCTCGGCGGCCACCCGAACCCGAACTTTTGCTGAACTTCCGGGTTTGGCATTCGGGAGGCGGGTTCGTAAGACGGAAAAAGTTTGGAAGAAGAGGCAAAAAATTTCCGAACCCCGGATCGTATCTCGGATTGTTCGTATGGTGAGGGGTTCGTATCACGAGGTACCACTGTATATATATGTATGTATATATGTATGTATGTATGTATGTATATATATATATATGCACACATATATGTATCACATGTTTTTGGTGAATTTTTAAAATTAAGGGAGACTAGGATAGCGCTATTTCGGCCTTATTCTGGTCTCATCAGCATACCCTTACTGTGATTTGATCCTGGGGCTTCTGCCTTGTAAGGCAGAGAATTAACCTCTAGGCCACCAGATCTGATCCCTTCAGCTTTGTACCAGGGAGCCGCCCCGAGTCTGCGGAGAGGGGCGGCATACAAATCTAATAAATAATAATAATTATTATAAGTTTTTTCTATTGGATCACCCTGGTATATTGAAGGAATGTCACAGTTCCTTTTTGCCTATAGGCCCAACCCAGGGTCATTTCATATATATAAATAAGGGCTATGGGTAGTTCTTCTTTAGAAACTACATTGGGATTGGAAACTCAGCCATTAAATGAAGCAGTCACTAACTGAAACTGTACTTTCAATCTTATTTCAGCTTTACTTTACAGACCTGCAAAAGACATAAAATGTGAGGACTGGTCACAGTTGTTTTTTCATTACCTATGAATGGAACGAACTGTCACTAAACAAGCATTACCTATACAAGGACAAGGCTCCAATGTGGCACGAACCATAACTATGCAAACTCATTTCAGGCTACCTTAGGAATTATAGTTGAAGATTTGAGTAGGGTTTGTTTGTTTGTTTGTTTGTTTGTACTACCGTAATCATGCTTTACACTTTAATGTCTTTTTAAGGCAGTTTAGATATGAAATGTTGAAAATTACCTTATTAATAAGATTAGTTTCTAACAACAAAAAATCTTAACCCTATAACCAATAATAATTTGCATGCTGAATTGAAAAAAATATCTATTATAGGACTAGGCATAATTGCTTTTCCCTAAAAATCATTTATGAAGTTCCAAATCACAGCCCTTATCCTGGCAGTTTTTTTTAAAAACCAAGGTGGATCTAAATGCATGTTTGAGCCTCAGCCTTCCAAAAACTTGTAGAAACCTTCAGACTGCACAAGCTAGAAAAATGTGCTGTACTAGCAAAAAAACACAACAGAACATTCATTGACAATACTGTCTAAAAGTCATCTGATTTTCAGAAACCCAATGATTTCTTCACACTATTATCAACACCATCACAGAGTAGGTCAAAAAGTGAACCCTGACATTTCCTGCATTATTTCTCTGCTTTAATGATTGACTGAATCATTTCATATTCTACAGGTTCTGGTTTGCACATTTCTGTAAACTGACAGCAAATAAATCATAATAAGCCCAGGACATTTTAAAATGAAAACTGAAGAACTTGAAAAAGCTAATGGAATATACCTTTCCCTCAAAGGTTCACACATGGTAAAAAAAATATGAGACACTCCAAATATTTTGAGTTCTTTTCCGATGAAAATATAAAATCTACACATTTTATTTGCTAATGAATAAATAATGATGTCCCTCAGATAGTTAGAAACATAGAAACATAGAAGACTGGCGGCAGAAAAAGACCTCATGGTCCATCTAGTCTGCCCTTATACTATTTCCTGTATTTTATCTTACAATGGATATATGTTTATCCCAGGCATGTTTAAATTCAGTTACTGTGGATTTACCAACCACGTCTGTTGGAAGTTTGTTCCAAGGATCTACTACTCTTTCAGTGAAATAATATTTTCTCACGTTGCTTCTGATCTTTCCCCCAACTAACTTCAGATTGTGTCCCCTTGTTCTTGTGTTCACTTTCCTATTAAAAACACTTCCCTCCTGGACCTTATTTAACCCTTTAACATATTTAAATGTTTCGATGATGTCCCCCCTTTTCCTTCTGTCCTCCAGACTATACAGATTGAGTTCATTAAGTCTTTCCTGATACGTTTTATGCTTAAGACCTTCCACCATTCTTGTAGCCCGTCTTTGGACCCGTTCAATTTTGTCAATATCTTTTTGTAGGTGAGGCAGAGATACCTCTATAAGTGTACTTGTGGGGGGGGAAAAGAAAAGTGGTAGATGCCAATGAATTACTTAGAAACATACTATTACATATGTTTCAGGTGTAACCTTCTAAAACAAGATCTTATGAAGAATGCAATTTTGAAAAGAATTCCTTGTCACTCAAGAAAGGAGCTTTTGTAATGGTAGGTAGGGTCCTTCAAATGAGGTTGTTCTTTTTCTTTTTTTTTAAAGTTGGTTATGTTGTGTGGGAATGTTATTATTGTTTGGTGAATGGAAGGTGTTCTAATTGCAGAAAAGCAGGCCTGTAACATTGCTAATTGTTCCATGTCCTTAAAAACAAGGAAACTTTCAATAGGTCAGGCTCTAGTCAGCACCCAGGAAGGGATGAATAAAATGCAACACAATCTAAGTAAGCTGGATAATTTAAGGCTTAATATAATGCACGTAAAATTCAATTTTTTGTTTTTGTGAAACTTATTTTTTTTTTACGTTCCCCATACAGCATCTTGCTGCCATGGAGTTGAGTTTTTTTCATCCTCTGCCTTGACAATTCACTTCCGTGGACAGGCATGCGGCCAACTCAAATGAGACCCAGCGCGGTGAAAAGCCCTTCAGGTAAACAGTGTGATAAGCTAAACTGCAAAAACTAGGCAATGTTTTTGGACTATGAGGCAGTTGCTATGGAGACAATTGCTAATTAACCGCATTCAGCCAAGAGAACAAAGGGTTTTAAGGGCAGACAGGACTCTGTATCTTAGAGTGAGCAATGTCGTACTGTACATCTTAAGCAATCTGCACATTTTCCATATCTGAAATACCTGAATCTTTGCTTCACTTACATAATGGAAATGCATGAGCACTTCCTTGGAGTTTAATCAAATTTGGCTCATCAGGAGCAATTATTAATAAAAATATCATAAACACTGAAAAAAATGCAGATGTTCAAGAAAACTCGATAATAATTAAGGTTTACTTAAGCCAATCCTTGTTTTTATATTAAAACTAAAGACGCTTACCTCTACATCTACAGATGTGCTAGAGAGCAATTTTAAAAAAACAATTCCAGAGAAACACGTCATTTTGAAACAAATTTGCTCCCTACAAACAAGTTTATTGTTATGCCTTGGGTATTATTAGACTGCTTATGGAAGAAGAGCTTAAACGCAGGAAATCCATCTATATTCTGAGGATTGAATCATGAAACTATAAAACATGTTATTAGATCCAGATTGATCTAATGGATAGATGATTGCATTTGCACACAAAAAGGATAGATCCAGATCCCTACTGAACCATGAAAATTAGATTAATGACTTAGTCAAATCTCTTTTTCATAGTTTGCTTTATCTCACATATATGCAATGAAAGAAGATATGAACCCTCACTATCCTGATTATAAACAAACAGAAAAGTTTTGTTTTTGTGTTTTGTAGAATTTGATAGGGCCTGTGGTAATACTTTTTTAAAACATAAATTAGAAAATACATAATTAGAAAGCATAATTTATTTTTGGTCTCATTCGAGACAACAATGAAACTACATACAGATGAGAGGCTGAACAACTAGCCTCATGGTGCAACCGGAACAATCTAGAACTGAACACACTCAAAACTGTAGAAATGTTGACAGACTTTAGGAGAAACCCTCCCATTCTACCACCTCTCACAATACTAGACAACACAGTATCAACAGTAGAGACCTTCAAATTTCTAGGTTCTATCATATCTCAAGACCTAAAATGGTCACCTAACTTCAAAAACATCATCAAAAAAGCACAACAAAGAATGTTCTTTCTGAAGTTGCTACAGAGCACTGCACACCAAGACAAGTAGACACAAGAACAGTTTTTTCTCTAATGCCATCACTCTGCTAAACAAATATTTCCCTCAACACTGTCACTATTTACTAAGTCTGCACTACTATTACTACTATTTTTTTCTCTTCATTCCTATCACCCATTTCCTCCAACTTATGACTGTATGACTGTAACTTGTTGCTTGTATCCTTAAGATTTTTTATTAATATTGTTTCCTCATTGCTTATTTGACCCCTATGACAATCATTAAGTGTTGTACCTCATGATTCTTGACAAATGTATCTTTTTCTTTTATGTACGCTGAGAGCAACATGTACACCAAAGACAAATTCCTTGTGTGTCAAATCACACTTGACCAATAAAGAATTCAATTCTATTCTATTCTATTCTATTCTATTCTAATTTTAAGTGCCACAACCAGAGAAACAGGTCCTGGAGAAGATAAACAACACTATTACCGCCACCCCTTAAATATTCACTAAATGTGCAAGCAACTGGATTGAATTTCCCCAGTTTCAGGCAGCATTTTATTCTAAGCTTCTGATGATGAAAAGTTTATTTCCTAGTATTTTAAAAATATTTTATGTGGTTAGAGTTTAACAAAAGTAATAATGATTATTTTTGGTGATGTCAAAGTGGTGAATAGTTTCTGTCTTTTAGGATCAACTATCTACAATAAAATGATAGCACTTGATAGAGTAGCCATGAAGACTTTGTAAAATGTATTAAGAAACAATGAAGTAAGTGCAAAAATCTTGACTGTCAATTGCTGAAGAAAAAAGTCAGAGTTAGTTGAGATCTCAGTTCAGTCCTGAAGGGATGCATAAATAGTGAGGGTGGCAAGATCCATCCAAGATAACTTTTGACTGTCCTACTCATCCAGTGGTTTTCCTACCAGCCCTAATTTTCCAACTGAACCCCTTTCACATTAGCAGATAGTCCAAGTTAAACTTTTCTGTAAAATATTTTTTATTATTTTCAAAAAAGACAGACAAAGACATACAACATTGAACATTTAAGGAGCTACCATTGCTCCGCTTATCGTAGAAGTCTAACTAATACAGAATATAAAAAACTCTAACTGTTACGAGATCTAAGCAGAAATGCCACTCTTGCAAAATACATTATCATTAAATTTAATTCCATATTTTTAAGATTAAAATTATTGATTAAATTTCTTTATGTTTTGAAAAATGATACACTTGTATATATATGTATATATAAAGAACAATAAACAAATTATTGGTAGTACAAAAAGAAAACAAAATAAACACCTCTAGGTTAGTTATCATATAAACTATTTAATTCTATCTTATAATTTTTCAAATAGTCATTTATTCTTATATATTTAATTTTTAGTACTATTTTTAACATTCCACCAATCATATACTTTATCCCATATTTTGTAAAATTCTGTTTCAGTTTGGTTATTCAAACGTTTAGTCATCATGTCTAATTCTGCACATTCTATAATTTTTTTAAATACCTCCGTGTCTTTCGGTATCGTCTTTTCTTTCCATTTCTGTGCAAATGGTATTCGTGCCGCCGCCAATATATGTATTATTAAATAGTAAATTTCTTTTTTATACTTTATATTTGAAATACCCAATAGGAAAAATTCAGGAGATTTTTTGATTTTCTCCTTTGTTATTTCATTTATCCAATTCTCTACTTTATTCCAAAATATTTTTGTCTCAGAACAGGTCCACCATGCATGATAATATGTGCCAACTTCTTTTTTGCATTTCCAACAAATAGGCGATACAGATGGAAACATTTTAGAAATTCTATATGGTGGAAGGTGCCATCTATAAAACATCTTAATTTGATTTTCTTTAAAAGAGATTGATTTTGTTATTTTCCAATTATACTTCCATACCTTTTCCCAAGTATCTATATCAATCTCTTTACCAAAATTTTTGCACCAACTGATCATATTATCTTTCAATATCCAACCTATCGTTCTATGATTTCATAAATATTTATAAACATTTCCAATTGTCTTTGTTTGACTTTGGAATAATAATTTGCTCAATACATTATTTTCTTTTTTAAAAATATAAGTCTTTATGTCTATTTGGTATCTAGAACTAATCTGCATATAATGCCACCAATCTAAATCTATACCTAACTCGTATAACTCTTGTTTTGTTCTAAGTTTTAATTGGTTATCTAACAAGTCACTATATTTCCAAATCTTATCTTTTCCTTTAAGATTTGGGTGTACAATTGCTTCAAAGGGTGAAACCCATTCTGGCATAACTAAAAAGTGATTTTTCTTTATTTCATTCCACACTTCTATTAATGCTTTTCTAATAACATTGTTTTTGAAATATGAGTGAGTTTTTAATTTGTCATATCATACAAATGCATGCCATCCCACCATCAAGTCGTGGCCTTCTAGATTGAGCAATCTTTGATTTTCTAATGTCAGCCATTCTTTTATCCATGTCAAGGCTGTGGCATGATAATATAGTTTCCAATTTGGGAGACCTAGGCCTCCTCTTTCCTTACAATCTTCTAGTGAATTTTGTTTTATTCTTGATTTTTTGCCTTGCCAAATAAATTTTCTTATTATCTTATTCAATTCGGCAAAGAATTTCGTACCTGGATTTATTGGGATCACTTGAAAAAGAAACAATATTTTTGGAAGAATATTCATTTTAACTGTGGAGATTCTTCCTACGAGTGATAATTGTAAATTACTCCATATTTCTAAGTCTTTTTTGATCTGACTTAATAATTTTAGATAATTATCATTTTTTAAGGATAAGGCTTTAGAAGTCATCCATATCCCTAAATATTTCACTTTTTTCGTGATCTTCATGTTTGATAAGTCTCCTAAATATTTTCTCTGTATTTCAGCCATATTTTTTGTTAATATCTGTGTCTTTTTCTTGTTTATTTTCAATCCTGCAACTTTCCCATATTCTTCGATCACATTTATTAAATTTGAAATAGATTCTATTGGATCCTCCAAAACAAACACTACATCGTCAGCAAATGCTTGTATTTTATAAGTTTCTTTTCTGATTTCCAATCCTTTTATTTCCTTATCCGCTCTTATTTTTATCA
This sequence comes from Erythrolamprus reginae, assembly GCF_031021105.1. Classification (NCBI taxonomy): domain Eukaryota; kingdom Metazoa; phylum Chordata; class Lepidosauria; order Squamata; family Dipsadidae; genus Erythrolamprus; species Erythrolamprus reginae. Next base: position 119,502,270 of record NC_091950.1, read on the forward strand.
ACAATGCTTCTAAAGTTAGAATAAATAACAATGGTGATATTGGGCAAGCTTGTCTTACTCCTCTTTGTATAACTACTTTTTCTGTCTGTTCACTGTTTATAATAATTTTAGCAGTTTGTTCAGAATATATAGCATCTATTATATTAAAAAAAATTGTTCCTACTTCCATCTTATTTAATTGTATTTTCATAAAATTCCAATCCACGTTGTCAAATGCTTTTTTGGCATCCAAAAATATAAGTGCCATTTGCTTTTCTGGATGCTGCTCATAGTATTCCAGAGTATTGACTATTATTCTTAAATTATTTTTAATTTGTCTTCCTGGTAGAAATCCATTTTGATCACTATGTATCATATTATTTATAATACTTTTAAGTCTATTAGCAAATATTGATATAAAGATTTTATAATCAACGTTCAACAATGAAATGGGTCTATAATTTTCAATTTTTTCTTTCTTAGTATCAGCCTTATGTATTAAAGTTATTAAAGTTTCTGACCAGGTTTTTGGTAATTTACCTATTGTCAATATTTGATTATATATCTCAAGCATATTTGAAAAAAATATTTCTAATTCTAATTTATAAAATTCAGCTGGTATTGCGTCTGGACCAGTCGCTTTGTTATTTTTTTGATTCTTTATAGATTGTTTTAATTCTATATCTGTAATAGGTCTATTTAATCTTTGCTGTTGTGTTTCAGTTAAAACTGGAAGTTCTATTTTTTCCAGATATTTAAAAATTAAATCCTCACTTATCTCTTCTTTCTTATATAATTGTTTATAAAATTCCAATACTATTTCCTTTTTATCTTCTATTCTATGTTTTATTATACCTTTTGAATCTATCAAATTTTTTATAATTTTATTTTCTCTCTCTTTTCTTAGTTTGTATGCCAGCCATCTTCCCGGTTTATTCGCATGCTCAAAATAATCCTGTTTTGCTCTCTTTATCTTTTCTACAATTGGTTCTTGTTCTATTAATCTCAGTTTATGTCTTATTAATTCTCTCTGGTTTTTTAACTTGTCATCCTTGTCCTCTTTTTGCATTAAAATTTCTAATTTTCTTAATTCTTCTATTAATGCTCCTTGATGTTTTTTCTTTTCTTTATTTATTTTTTGCTATAAATGATATTGTTAGTCCACGTATATACGCTTTAGTTGTATCCCATAAATTTTGAGGTGTGGTATCTGTATTTTTATTTATGTTTAAAAAAATCTCTAATTCCTTCTCTATCCATTTCTTATATTCAGGATCTTTTATTATAGTTCTATTCATTGACCAATTCTTTATTCTCCTTTTACGTTTCCAATATAAGGATAAAGGGTTATGGTCCGCCCAAGTATTTGTCTCTATTTCTATTTCACTTATTTGTTCCATTATGTGTATAGGAGCCCAAGCCATATCGATTCTAGACCATATCTTATGCGGGTTGGAATAAAAAGTATACTGTTTATCTTTTAAATGCTGTTCTCGCCATACATCTTTTAATGCTAATTCTGAACTCATTTTCCAAAATGACGCCGGTAGAATTACCTTTTTTTTCTTTTCTTTTCTTTTCCCATTGTAATCCATTTGGTCATCTGAGATTGCATTAAAGTCTCCTATTATTATCATATTTTCAATTGATAGTTCATTAATTTTTTCATGTAAATCTTTATAAAATTGTTTTTGATTATTATTATTTGGTGCATAAATTGAGACAATTGTTAGTGGTTTTGTTTCTAGATCTAATTGTACTATCAAAATCCTTCCATCCCCATCATTATATATTTCTTTTGATTCAATTAGTTCATCAATATACATTGCTACACCTCTTTTCTTTTGGTTGGCCAAACTAGTATATAGTTTTCCCAATTTTGAATTTTTGAGGAGACTTCTTTTTGATTTTTTGATATGGACTTCTTGTAGGATGTTTATCTGGGCTTTTTGTTTTGAGAGTTTAGTTAATACAGTGATCCCCCGCTCGTTGCGAGGGTTCCGTTCCAGGACCCCCCGCAACGAGCGGGTTTTCGCGAAGTAGCGCTGCGGAAGTAAAAACACCATCTGCGCATGTGCAGATGGTGTTTTAAACTTCCGCAGCGCTAGCGAGGAGCCGAAGATTGGGGGGCGGGGCGGCTGTTTTAAAACGTCGCCGCCGACATGGGGGGCTCGCTAGCACCCCCCGAACCCCCAACCCGGGTTTGGGGGGGTGCTAGCAAGCCCCCCATGTTGGCGGGGATGTTTTAAAACACCCGCGCGGCTTTCCAATGAGTCCCGAAGACAAACGCAGAAGTTTGCCGTTTGTCTTCGGGACTCATTGGAAAGCTCCGATCGTTTTAAAACAGTTGCGCTGTTCTCCGCTGACTCCGGGCGAACTTCCCCGCTTTAGGAGTCAGCGGAAAACGGCGCGCCTGCTTGGCTTCGCTCGCCGCTGCAGCCAACGCGCGCTACGATCTTCCGGGCCAGCCAGGCTCAGTCACGGAAGGCAGCTGCTTGGCCCGGGATGCTGGGCCGAGAGGAGCCGGGCTTGATCCGCTGAGCCTGGCTGGCCCGGAAGATCGTAGCGCGCGTTGGCTGCAGCGGCGAGCGAAGCCAAGCCGGCAGCAATGTCGCCGCCACTGCAGCCAACGCGCGCTACGATCTTCCGGGCCAGCCAGGCTCAGCGGATCAAGCCCGGCTCCTCTCGGCCCAGCATCCCGGCCCAAGCGGCTGCCTTCCGTCACTGAGCCTGGCTCGCCCGGAAGATCGTAGCGCGCGTTGGCTGCAGCGGCGGCGACATTGCTGCCGGCTTGGCTTCGCTCGCCGCTGCAGCCAACGCGCGCTACGATCTTCCGGGCCAGCCAGGCTCAGTCACGGAAGGCAGCTGCTTGGCCCGGGATGCTGGGCCGAAAGGAGCCGGGCTTGAAGATCGCAGCGCGCGTTGGCTGCGGTGGCGAGGGCTTGCAATGGAGGGTGGAGGAAGCGGCCATGGGAGGGCGAGCTGCCTCAGGGAGGAGGATCGGGCGGGACCAGGTGGGGGCTGGAATTTCTCCGCTGGGAAGAAGCGGCCAGGGTGAAGGGCGGGCGAGCGGCGAAGGGCGGGCGAGCAGGTGCTGGGGAGGGCTTCTCGCCCTCCCGCCAGCAAGAGGGGGAGCGAACGGCGTGGGCAGGCGAAGGGCGGGGCGAGCGGCAGCGAGGAGTTTGCGTGGGCGGTGGGGAAACTCCTCGCTGACGCCAGCAAGAGGGGGAAGACCCAGGGAAAGGTTGCCATCTACGCATGCGTGCCCATAGAAAAAACGGGCACGCATGCGTAGATGGTATTTTGACTTCCGGGTTGAAAAATTGCGAAGTACCCTGTTCGCAATGGTTGGGGACGCAATAAACGGGGGATCACTGTACAGTGGAACCCCGACATAAGAGCTGCTCTACTTAAGAGCAACTCAAGATAAGAGCTGGGAGGGGAGAGATATTTTTGTTCTACTTACAAGCCCAAATTCGGGATACAAGCGCCAAGGAGCTGTCTCCTGAAGCCAAACGCTAACTTCCGCGTTCGGCTTCAGGAGACAGCTGCGAAGCGGCGCGCGTGTTTTAAAAGGTTGCAGCCGGCCTGGGGGGCTCGGGGGGGTGCTTGCAGCTTTCTTTCTTGCTCTTTTTCTTTCTCTCTTTTACCTTCCCTTCCTCTATTTCTTCTTTTCTTTCTCCTTCCCACCTTCTTCCCTCCCTCCCTCCCTTCACTCATTCCTCTCTTACTCTCCCCTTTCATAAGTTTCCTTGCTTCCTTCCTCTGTTCCTGTCCCTTCCCTCTTTCCTTCCTTCCCACCCTCCGTCCATTCATTCACCCATTCCTCTCTTGATCGCTTAAAGCCGGTCCCTGGTGCAAAAAGGGTTGGGGACCTCTGTCCTACAGGATTGGGTGGCAGAGAAGTTGAACATATGTAAATTTAAAAGTTTAAGAAAGTTTACAAGTTAAGTGAAAGAAACTTCATTATTCATTTATATGTACATGTACATTTCTTCATTAAAAACATGTCTTTCTGCATAATTTAGACTAACTTTGTGAGTTTTTTGAGGGCTGGAAACAATTAAAATTATTTACATTAATTCCTATGGGGAAAAGTCGTTCGAGATAAGAGCTGCTCGACTTAAGAGCCCAGGTCCGGAACGAATTAAACTCGTATCTCGAGGTACCACTGTACTTGGTTTCTCTTCCTTGGGTTATTCAGTCCATTTACATTAACTGAAAATATTTTCAGATCATGTGTCATCTTTATTTATAGTACCTTTTGGCTTCTTTTGGTTCTTGGAGTCGAGTATCCAAGATTAAGTCCTGTGAAATCTGTAGTTGTTTCTGTTTCACCACCAATGCTTCTTCCCCTCCACCACCTGTAGCCCCCAACATATCATCGCTAGGTTTTGGTTGAATCTGAATTTGTGCGGTGCTGTCCAGTCCACTGCGTGCTAAGAAAGATCTTGCTTGTTCTACACTTTCTATTTTCACTCTCGTTGATTGCCATGTTAGGGTCAACCCTTCTGGTATCAGCCATCTGAAAACAATGTTCTTTCTGATTAAAATGCTTGTAAGAAAATAATATTGTCTTCTACTCTCTCGAACTCTCCTCGGAACTTGTTTCAGAATCGTGATTTCTTTCCCATCGCGTTTAAGGGACTCGTTTTTTGTGTATCTCAGTATCGCGTCTTTGACGATTCTTCTTGTGAACTTAATGTGGACTTCTCTGGGTAAATTGTGGCGCCTTACATAGCCAGTCTGGACTCGGTAGATTTCGTCAATTTCTTTTACGAGGTCTGTTGGGTCCAGTTGCAAAATAGCTCCCATGACTTCTGCCATTTTTGAAGGCAAATCTTCATCTTTTTCTTCTTCAATGTTTTGGAACCTCAAACCATGTAGTGCGGAATGGAGTTCTAGATTGGTTATTGCTATATCAAAGTCTCTGCGGGGTGCATAGTTGCGGTCTTCATATTCTTCTACTCTCTGTCCCACATCTTGGATTTTTTCTTCTGTCACTTGTATTCTCTTTTCGCTGTCTTGTAGTTTTTGTTGGATAACTTTTATATTTCCGTCCATTTCTACAACATTTCCTTTTACTTCAGTTAATTCAGTTTTAAGTTCCGCAATTTCTTTTTTAATTTCATCTTTCATCTCCTTCATCTCTTGCCTCAGTTCTTGTAAGTAAGTTTTCATTTCTTCTTTGTTTGTATCACTTTGAGTTTTTGCCTGAGTTTGTAATGCCTTAATGTCTGCCAATGCTTCTTGGATAATCTGGAGGTTAGGGTCCATCGTAGGCTTGTCTTTTTCTTTCTCTATGGCCAACATTGTGGGTATGGTCCTTTGTTGTAACGGTGATGAAGTTGGGGAGACCCTGGGTGAAGGAGTTGGGACGGGAGTAGTTGATTGTTTTCGGGATGTTAATGTAGTCACTGAAGTCACACTGTGCCCTGTGGGAACCTTTCATCATTGCAAAATCACTGTTATTATTTTATTTTAAAAATTATTTTAATCTAAATCTTATATATTCTTAATTAAAAAATGAAACAAAGAGGAAAAAAGAAGGAAATTAAGTATATCAATTCAATTCAATTCAATTAATGTTGTAATTAATTATTTTGGTTTAATTGGAAAGGAAAATGGAAAAGACAGAGAAAAAGAAAGAAGGGGGGAAAGGTAGAAAAATATTTCAGTGAGTACCTAGTCTCCTTAAAGGGGGGGTCAGGTGGGGGGAAAGGAAGAAACCAATATTCTAGCACATAGCTATTTAATACTAAAAGGGAGAAAAAATATAAATGTGATTTTGAAAGAGAAAAAGGGAAAAATTAATAATTAAAAATTAATGATAATTAAAGATCAAAAATATAAAAGGGAGAGGGAGAAAAAGGGAGATAAGGAAGAAAGAAGATAAAGAAGTAGGGAGATTTCTTTAGGGAGAGGAAAGTGATAGGGGAGAAAAGAAAAAAAACCTGGAGAAAATTTCTTTAAAAAAGAAAAGGAAGAAAGAAAATATGAAAGGGTATATATAAAGAAAATAATAACAATACAATAATAATAATCTATTAACTAAGAAAAGGTAAAAAAAGAAAGGATCTAAAAAAATCTAAAGGAAAAATCCAAAAGGTAGAAAAAGAAACAAAAAAGAGAGGAGACTATTAAGTCCAAAAAGATACCAAATATAAGTTATGCTTTGATAAAAATCTCAAAAATGAAATAGTCCAAGCAAATGTCCAATGTAATATCCAATGTAATGTCCAGTTAAAATAAGTGTCTTCTTATTGTATAAAAAAGAAAAAAAAGACAATGAAAGAAGAGACAAGCACAAAAGATATCCTTATGCCTCCAAATTTGTGTTGAGAAAAGAAAAAAAAATAGTCCCACTTAGTCCATAGAAAAAAAAGGATACAGATATTTCTAACAATAAATCCAATTAAAGTGAACCTAAATTATGTTCTAATAAAATTATCCAAGAAAAATAGGAATAAATCCAAAACCAATCTCCAGTGTAATTTCCAAATTCAAATACTTATAAAATAATCCAAGTCTCTTTATTTTATAGAAAAAGCAGAAAAAAGTAAAAATATAAAAGATATCCTTACACCTCTATTATAATGCAGAAAAATAGTCCCATCAAATCCAAAAACAAGGGTAAAAAGAGAGTAAAAATAATGTCAAAAATTTTTAAAGTAGAAAAATAGAGTAAGTAATCCAAATTTCATTTCAGGTAATTATAGCTTCAGTAGGATTCCATTCAAATAACGTAGTTTCAATTTAGTTCAGTTCATAGGTTCATGTATTCAGTTCATTAATATATTTTACTTCATCTACTCAATGTTTAGCAAATCAAACTTTAACTTTATTTAAAAAGAAGGGAAAAAAATTTAGATATCAAAAATATAGGAAAAAAAGTAAAAAGGGAAAGCGTAGACACCACACTATAATCTTAAATTTAGAAAAAAGTGAAAGTTATACTTAATTGTAACAAAGACAAGTAGTTCCGGCTGGTTTTCTCTTCAGCGAATGGATATCACTTTCAGTTTTCTTCTTTTGTGTATTCGCCTTAAGGTTTAAAAGCTTCTTCTTCCTAAGTCGTCCCAATACCAAAAGAATTCCGTGTGGTGCTATTGATCTCCTTTATCTGCTGATCTGTTTTTTGTAGACTTCAATTCTATTTTTTTACCTTCCGCTTTCGGCGACCGCTATGGCTGTGTCCAGGCAGCCGCATGGGCACAGCTCTCCATTCCTGCAGCTGCGGGGTTATCCCTAACCCCCGAGACCTCGGCGATCCGTCCCGGGGTGTCCAGGAGACCCCCTGTCCTGTGCCGACCCCTCCGGTGTCGGCACAACGCGAAACCGCGTCCTACAGGACGGAAGGGAAGGTTGCAGAGCCGGAGCTTGGCTTCCGCACCTCCGGCGCGATCGGGCTCCACCCGGAAGACCCCAAGTTAAACTTTTCATACAGTTAAATAAAATATGGTTCTGGGGAAATATAGAGGAAAACTCTACTTTGGATCTTGAAAGCATTAAGGTAGTACTCTTTCTTGGTCCAATTCATGTCAACACAACTTCTTTTTAACTGAAAAGAGCATTCCATTTTCTTTGCACAATCCTTCTTTCACAAGAACTTGGTAGTACAGTGTTCCCTCGATTTTCGCGGGGGATGCATTCTGAGACCGCCCGCAAAAGTCGAATTTCCGCGAAGTAGAGATGCGGAAGTAAATACACTATTTTTGGCTATGAACAGTATCCCAAGCCTTCCCTTAACATTTTAAACCCCTAAATTGCAATTTTCCATTCCCTTAGCAACCATTTAGATTATTACTCACCATGTTTATTTATTAAAGTTTATTTTAAAAAAATATTTATTAAAGGCGGATGAAAGTTTGGCGATGACACATGACATCATCAGGCGAGAAAAACCGTGGTATAGGGGGAAAACCCGCAAAGTATTTTTTAATTAATCTTTTTGAAAAACCGTGGTATAGACTTTTCGCGAAGTTCGAATCCGTGAAAATCGAGGGAACACTGTAATTCACAATGAAACATTGAATTAGAAATCACTTGAAGTTCTATGATGAATTCATTTTTCAACCACACTTAGCCTTAAGGCACAGATAGGCAATGTGGCATTTTTGCGGTGTTTTAAATTACCATTCAAACTTTAGCTAGCATACCCAATGGCTTACACTTGCCTTATGGCACAAACCTAAGGTTAAAGAAATCAGTATAAACAGTATTTTCTATTCAGAGCCATTTTCAAAAACGGTAACTGCTAAGATGTTACAAGACTTGGAGAGGGGACTTGGCACCAGGGATGTGGTGTGATGGTTACTGAAGACCAGAAAATGATTCCAAACTTCATTGATATTTTTTTTTTGTGGAGTTAAAGATTTTCTTTGCAAAACAATGTGCATTAAAAATCCTGAAATATATGATTTAGAAAAAAGCAACATATAACACAACTCATGAAATTAATGTAAAAAACAAATTACCTCACTGGTACATGTTTGCACTTTTTATGTAGTTTTCCTACAGAATAGAGAAATGTATGGACTTTTGTGCATCCTGGGAGAATTAATTTCACAAACATCCACTGCTTTTTAAAAAAATATTGGGGTCTTGTATTTTTTTTTTTAATGAACAGCTATTTATTCATCACACTAAGAAGCATAAATGAGAATATAACATAAATGTTTTTGAGCTGAGGATTCAGTTTTTGGAGCAGAATGTCAGTGGCTCTTAGTTAATTAGAAGGTAAAGCTCATCACTAATTTTTCTGAATGAATAGTGTTTTCAAGCTGAGCTCTTCCTAGATCATAGAAATTCAATACAGGGGATATGTAAGAACTTGGGCAAACTGTGTGCATGGAATCTAAGACCAAATGCTTCCAATACTTCTGATCCACCTATTTCTAGAATTTTTAAAAAAACTATAGTGGAGGGCATATTTCTAGTATTTTTTCAAACTCCATAAATATGTATCAATCAGCAACATGTTCAATAAGCTGTCTTACTTAAAAAATATGAAATTGTTCTGCCTATCCCACTGGGAAGCTGTCAAAAAGTTTATTCCACTTTCCAAAACAGCCTGATTCAGACAAAAAAAGGAAAAGAATGAAATCAAATTCCCACGCAAGGAGACAAAAAACATAGATGATTTGTGCCTGCAGACATACCCCTGGAGACCACTGAAATGCTGATAAAAATAACAAAACGCAGTGAATCAGATGGTGACAAGGCAAAGGAATAACTGCTTGATATGGGCTGTTCTACTTTTGCTGCATCTGGATGGGACTAAGTAGGTTTTTAGTGGGGTGATTTTTATTTCCTTCTTTCTGTGTTTGGCTCTGCCTTGAAGACATATCTAATTCATGACCCCCACGACCTGGGCCAAGTATCTCTTTCTTGAAACCTGACCATTTTATTCAGTTTTTGATTATCAGACTGACTTAACTGCATTATTACTGCTAGGCCCCTAGCAGTTTAGACAAAAGGCTAAAGTCTGATTTATAGCTCTACAAGAAAGTACAACAGGAACTGTCCTAGAAATTTACAACTACACTGTTAATCCCTGCAGGAATCTAGTTAAGCAGTGAAAAAAAAGAGCCCTCTCAGGATGCAGGCCTTCCAGATTGTATGGAAGGTGGTGGTGATTTCTGCTCAAGAGATTATTCCGGGTTACAATTACACTACACGTGAGAAGTGCCGGAACGGAGTGGAATAGACAAGTCTTGGATGTGATGCTATAGAACCATGATGGCGAACCTATGGCACTTGTGCCACAGGGGGCACACAAAGCTCTCTCTGCAGGCATACAAGCCATTGCCCCAGCTTAGCTCTACCATGAATGCATGTGCACCTCCCACCGGCCAGCTGGTTTTGGGATGTCTGCAGCACATGCGTGGAGAACAAAGACATGCATGCATGTACAACAGTGCAGGGGCATGCATGTGGAGGATGCACACGCATGCACAAGATACATGTGTCAGTTGCATATGCATGCACAGTGCACATGTGAGGGGTTATGCATTCATGGAGGGCAGGGCAGGCACATGCTCTCATGCACAGTGCATTATGAGATTCGGCGCACAACAACAAAAAGGTTAGCCATCACAGCTATAGTGGTTATTCCAAATTCTAGTAAAGTGCTTGAAAGCAAGGAGAAAATTGAAGGCCAATATGTGTAATAATCTGTATCAATAAGCCCAGGGCTGTCTAAAGATGTATGTACCCACAGATCAGACCATGGGAAGGCAGATAGCATGAGGTCAATAATCCAGAAAAAGAATATATTTCTAAATGAACATATAGCACCAAGCAAAATTAGAAAGATACTACCTTGGAAACAAAATTGAATTGTATTATGACCTTAATGGTGTAGAGGACTCCTAAGATCTACACTATGAAAGCAGTGTTCCAATATCTAAGGGGCCACAAGGAAGGAGGGGGGAGGTCATCATATTCTCCAAGGTACCTGAGGTACAAGAAGCAATGGGGGGGAAACTAATGAAACATAGAAGCATAGAAGACTGACGGCAGAAAGAGTGAAGCAACTTAGAACTAAGGAGAAATTTTCTGACAGAACAATTAACCAGTGGCACAATTCGGCTCCAGAAGTTGTAAATGCTCAAACAGTGTAGGTTTTTAAGAAGAGATTCAATTACCATTTGTCTGAAATGGTATAGGACAGTGATGTCCTATACCATTTTTGTCAGGTACTGAAAGTGCATGAGCATGCACTACTGCTCACGGTCCAGTTTCCACACCCATTATTCAATGTGCCCCACCCACAGTGCATGTGCGCACGATCCCACCTGGCTCCTCCATTTCCCAACTTTATGTGGACCTTGTAGATCTGTTTTTGCCCTTCTCAGATTCTTGAGATTTTCTTGGAGCCTGGAAAGGGCGAAAACACCTCCCCCGCCCCCAGAGGCTGGAAACAGCCCATTTCCTGACTTCCGGTGGCTCCATAGGTTCGTTTTTTGCCCTCCCCAAGCTTCAGAAGCTTCTCTAGGGCCTGGGAAGGGCAAAACACTCTCTCCCGCACCCCAGAGGCCCTCTGGAGGCCAAAAATGCCCTCCCAGAGCCTCCACACAAGCTGGCTGGTGCATATATGAATGCTAGAGCTGAGCTAGGATAATGACTCACATGCCGGCAGATATGCCTTCTCCATCACTGGTATAGGATTTCCTGTTTGCACAGGAGGTTGGACTAGAAGACCTCAAAGGTTCCTTCCAACTATGTCATTCTATTAGACCACATGGCTTGCAGAAAAAGGACTCTCTTTCTCACACATACATACACACAAAACCCCCTACCTAATCTTCAATGAGGAAAGTACAGGTCAGAAGGAAGAAGAAAAGATATAATACGAAAAATATAAAATGTTGAAAAACTTAAGATGGCCAAGAGTTCGACAAACATCTGATGGGTGAAAACTAATTTGAAGGAATTCAAAGGGAATCCTTCCTTTGCAATCTGTTTGGAGACCGAGCATATAATTATGTGAACTATAGAAAACTCTGAATGTATCTCTATGCAAGCACATATTCCATATTTGTAAATTACAAAATGAAGGCTTAGGTGTGTAGGCCTGAGCAGTAAGACCAAACTTTATTGGGGAGTCTGGACTTGAAAGAAGAATTTAAACCACAAGGGTTTGGGAAATCAAGAAAAATTAGTTGGAACAACTAAGAATTCCTTTTTAAAAAAAGAAACTGAGGACACAGCTCAGAGGAAGGAATAGCTGACCTGGTTTTTCCCAGCTCAAACAAACTATAGAGAGCTGGATTGGAAATGACACCTCTGAACTGAGTATACAGTTCCTGCTCACAAAACTGTCAGTACTATGTAACTGTTGGATTTGGCAACATATAAACCAACTATCAATGTATTTTTAAATGAATTATAACACTATAGCTTTAAGAGTTAGTGTTGCAGTTAACCATAAGAGCCAGAAGCATCTCTCTCTCTCTCTCTCTCTCTCTCTCTCTCTCTCTCTCTCTCTCTCTCTCTCTCTCTCTCTCTCTCTCTCTCTCTCATTACTCTTTGCTATTACAGTACTGGTTTGTCTATGTGACTATGTTGTAGAACTGTGTGTTCAAATGACGGTTTAATGTAAGGCTTATAGTATTGTTTAATGTATTGAGAGAGGCTTATAATATCGTATACGGTATACTGTATATTGAGAGTATTGATTGATATAATTGTGTATGACTACGATTGTTCTTGACTAAGCTATTTGTCAAAGTAAATAATATTTATACACTTAATATATCTGGTTATTTGAATTACCGTATTTTTCGCTCCATAAGATGCAGTTTTTTTCCTCCCAAAGTAGGAAGAAAAATCAGCCCCGTCTTATGGAGCGAAGATGCAGGCAGGGAGGGGGGGGGAGGCTGCGAACTCGGAAGCGCCATCCCACCGGCTGGCTGGCTAGCTGCTGCCTGGCCCCCTCCGCACCACCAGCGGCGCTCCCCCCGCCAGCCAGCCAGCCAAGCCCCGAGCCCGCCAGAACCGGCTCCTCGCTCTTCCCCCGCCGCCCTCCGCGTTTGCAGGAGGTGGGGAGGGTCGGGCGGCCTGCCAAGGCCAGGAGGGACCCCGCTGCCCCTCCTTCCCTCTCTCCGCCCGCCGCTGAGCCTCCTTGACGCCGAGAGGAAATGCCGGCAAAGGCTTTTCTCAGCGGAGGTCTTCAATGTCGGGGGCGCACGGGCGGTTGCGCGTGCTCCCTATCTCCCTGCTAGCCCACTCGGAATATTCAAAATAAGAAAAGCCTTTGCTGGCAAAGGTTTTTCTTATTTTGAATATTCCGAGTGGGCTAGCAGGGAGATAGGGAGCGCGCGCAACCGCCCGTGCGCCCCCGACATTGAAGACCTCCGCTGAGAAAAGCCTTTGCTGGCATTTCCTCTCGGCTTTTCTCAGCTGAGGCCTTCAATGTCGGGGGCGCACGGGCGGTTGCGCGCGCTCCCTATCTCCCTGCTAGCCCACTTGGAATATTCAAAATAAGAAAAGCCTTTGCCGGCAAAGGTTTTTCTTATTTTGAATATTCTGAGTGGGCTAGCAGGGAGATAGGGAGCACGCGCAACCGCCCGAGCGCCCCCGACATTGAATATCACCTTCGCCGGCCCCGTCACCGCTGAGAAGAATGGAGAGAGAACGAGAGTGAGTGAGAGCAACAGACAGCAAGATAGAGAGAAAGTGAGAAAGAAAGAGTGAGAGAAAGGGGGGAGAGAAAGAGATAGCAAGAGAGAGAACAAGAGAAAGAAAGAGCGTGAGAAAGAAAAAAAGAGAGAAAGAGTGTGAGAGAGAGAAAGCAAAGGAGACAGAAAGAAAACAAGAGAGAGAAAGTGAGAAGAAGAGAGAGAAAGAGGGGGAGAGAGAGAAAGAGAGGGAGAGGGAGAAAGAGAGAGGGAGAGGGGGGAGAGGGGGGAGAGAAAGAGAGAGGGGGGAGAGATAGCAAGAGAGGGAGAGAGAGAAAGAGAGAGGGAAAGGGGGAGAGAGGGGGGAGAGAAAGAGAGAGGGAGGGAGAGAGAGGAGATAAAGGAAGAGGAGAGAGAGAAAGGAAGAGAAAGAAAGAAAGAGGGATAGAAAGAGAGAGAGAGTGAGAGATGCTCAGTGAGCCTTTCTTTGAAGTTGCCTTTCTTTCTTTCTTTCTTTCTTTCTTTCTTTCTCTCTTTCTTTCTTTTTCTCTCTTGCTCTCTTGCTCTTTCATTCTTTTTTCTTTCTCTTGCTTTCTTTCTTTCTCTTGCTTTCTCTCCTTCCTTCCCTCCTTCCATTTCTTTCATTCCCCCTCTCTATTTTTATTTCTCTTTCATTTTCTTTCTTTCTCTCTTTCTTGCTTTCTTTCTTGCTCTTTTTCTTTCTCTCTTTTACCTTCCCTTCCTCTATTTCTTCTTTTCTTTCTCCTTCCTACCTTCTTCCCTCCCTCCCTCCCTTCAGTCCTTCCTCTCTTACTCTCCCCTTTCATAAGTTTCCTTGCTTCCTTCCTCTGTTCCTGTCCCTTCCCCCTTTCTTTCCTTCCTTCCTTCCTTTCCTCCCTCCATTTCTTGCTTTCCTTTTCCTTCCTCCCTTCTTTCCTCCCTCACTCCCTTCTTTCACTCCTTCCTCTCTTCCTCTCCCCTTTTTGGCTTAAAATATTTTTTTTCTATTTTCCTCCTCTAAAATCTAGGTGCGTCTTATCAGCAGGTGCGTCTTATAGAGCGAAAAATACGGTACTACTTGCATCTCTGGACTATCAGCTGGATATCTTCCACCTCCTCATTTCCTCTCTGCATCCTTGATAAGTCAAGGGTAACTCTGCACACCCCTCAACACTTAACAAAAACTATTTTAGATGTATAAGTAGTCCTTGACTTAACAACAGTTCCTTTAGAGACTGTTCAAAATTACAAGGCATTGAAAATACGTACCTTATGACTGATTTTTACACTTACGACTTATGCAGCATCCCCATGGTCATGTGATCAAAATTTGGATACTTAGCAACTGATTCATATTGATAATGGATGTGATGTCCTGTGACCACCACCCCCTTTGTGACCTGCTGGCAAGTCTAGTCAATGGGGAAGCCACATTCATTTAACAACCATGTTACTAAGTTAACAACTTCAGTGATTCACTTAATAAAAGTGGCAAGAAAGGTCTTAAATGGGGCAAAACTCACTTAACAAATGTCCCAATTAGCAACATAAATTTTGGGCTCAATGCAGTCATATGTGGAGGACTACCTGTACTGTACATTATCTTGCTTGCACTGCAAGAGAAATTCCATAAACAGTATTCAGGATTTCCTTACCTTCCCCATCTCCAGATCACTTATATGTTTACTTAAATGCTCACTCTGGGTTGATGTATTTTCCTGGACACATTCCTAAAATCTTGATCTTGGTTTTCTTCTCCTAGAGTCACATAACTATAATATTTGGAGACTTGGATTTACTAAAACTTCATACTTGCTGCAACAAACTAACAAGATAAATCGGAGAAATAAGGTGGAGAAGGAAGAATGCCTGAATTATTTTAATCTTAAATTCAACAGTTTTCTAACACATGTTTTAAGTGTTTCAGACTTTTAAATATTGACAGTTTCCAGCCAAGAACAGTATTACCTTCATTTATATTCTTTCACAACTTTTAAACAATAAACTCCAATACAGCCCATTTACTGTTATTAGAGGAAGTGCTGAAGTGGCTAAAATGAACAAAGAGATTCCCTTCAAACCTCTATGGCAGGAGTCAACCATCTGGTGCTCTTCAAATTTTTTGGATATCTGCCAATATCCACAGAATGGCCAATGACGCATAGCCAGAAAAAGATGCATGAATCAACCAAGAAACATGCTAAGTTATACTTCTCTTCTGTTAGTAAGTTATCATTCATTGTTGATGAAACATAATGACTACGCAACATGCAACATGCTAAGGTAAACTCTGGCTGACTGCAATGTATGACTGAACCTATATATCTACATGGAGGATCCAACAGAGAGCTGAACAAGATTCTACATACAGAGAAAGGCACGTGAAATTATGAGTCCTAGACATGCACATATTAATAATTCATAAGAAAGCAATAGCTTAAATTATCCATAAAGATATACATATTGCCAGTTCACCCAAAAAAATGCACGCAGTGAAAAATTAGATAAAATTATATAAACATAAAAATTACTGTAATAAAAAGAATGCTACCAGGATCAGCTAGATAAACATTTATCCAAATATTTAAAACAGCAATCAAGCTTTTATTCAAGTATATAATTTTAGATAACAGATTATTAAAGCTACCATTCTCTAAGTCAAAGATGCCAAACTGTGTCTCTGAAGGTCCCGCAAATGGGTCCACTACAGTTTCTTTCTTTTTTTTCCAGCCCTCACTTTCAATCACCACTCAACTGGTTTGTAAAAATGAATCTGTGGTTGAAAACGGATTCATCAAAGATACAGTGATTATGTGAGTAATAAGTTCAGGAAACTAACAGCAGTCTTGAGGGCTATTACCAACTGTAAGTCCACTTATCTGTTCTAAGTGGACCTGTTATCCTGTCTAAATGACTCCCAAGAAAAGTGTGAATAGAAATTGGACATTGATTCTCCAAAAATGGATTTCACAGGGCTGGGAGGTTTCAGTCGTCCCAAATTTCCTTAGTGCTCAGAGATTATTACTGAAAAATATTCTGGACAATCATGTTTACGCTAAGAGTTGTTACAAAGGTTAAGGATTGAAAAAATGAATTCAAATGGTAAATAATTTGTTTTGGACTAAACTTTGGGATTCACAATTCATTTTCAAAGGATATTTAAAAATGGAGAAAATGAAATTCCAAACACTAATCCAAGTACAATCAATATTTTATTTTCTGAAAAAACTGAAATCTGAAACACTTGTAGATAAAGATATAGGTAAAAGTCCCTGTATTTTCCAAAAGTTTATGTAGTGGTTCATACAAGTTTGAGAAATACAGTTCCAAGCAGAATATAATAGATAATATGTTGGGTTCAAATCTTTAGGCAGCTATTAATATAAATGGTAGCCATGGATAAAACTATATGCTGCCCAACCTCACAGGTAGGAATAAGACACAGTTAAGAAACTGTGTCAAATGTAGCCAATAGAGAGACTCTGTATACATAACATATTAACATATATACAAAATCCCACCCTTTAAAAAAATGTTCCCAAAATTTGCATATTGTAATTGATCCACAAACTATAATAAGAGAAGCCCCATCATTGGAGTATATTTTGTGTATGTTGCTGTGAGACAGAAATTGTAAGACTATATCTTTGTGCAATGATCGCAGTAACAGTTGGATAAACATGCAACCGAATATCTCACATCTGGTATTTCCACCCTCTCAATAGTACTTCTACATTCAGATATATTTGTCCTTTATAGTGTACAAACTTTATGACTTACATTGTTAGAGCAACAGTAATAGAGAGGAAACACCTTTGAGTTAAACCCATCAGGGACACCCCCATATATTTAACAATGAATTGAAGTGTTCCTTTAAACATGAGGTCCAAAAGAGGACAGCTATAAAACATCATAGGGAGAATTCTGCATGTGAATAAAATGATATGGTGTATCTTGGGGAAAGATTCCCAATGAATCCTCACAGCAGAAGCATGGGCAATGGCTTGGAATATTGCCAACTGCTACACACACACACACACACACACACAAACAAACATGCATGCTCCTGCTCATATGAACCAGAGTGGATCTATTATTAAGGAATTGGAAAGAACTCTAGAAGTCACTTTCTGCATGTTTTCCCTAAATTGTTATTTCCCCCCCCAATCCAATGGAATGTTGGAAATAAATTGTGAAGGGGGGTTTATGACTTGTTCTATCTATCTGACAAGTTGATAATGCTCTAAAAACCTGTCAGAACAGGGTTGCATTTGGGGTGGAAGAGAAGTCAGCAAATAAAGATGGAGTTCAAAGACAGGTTGAGTCAATCAGAAGGCTATGGAGGGTGGAGGGAAACTATTGAAAAATTGTCCCAATGCATATCTATAGAAAATAGAAGCTAGGCAGCAACAGTTGGTGACTGCTCTATTATAAGAATATCTCCTGAACTTGTCAGCTGGAGAGAAGCATATGCAGTCCATCACGTGCTTCCCATCACATGACCAAATCACTTAGCAACAGAAATTCTGGCAATCTGTCCTACACTGAGAATTGCAGGACATTAAGAGAGGATCTCCTTGTGACTTCCTGCCACCTCCCAACAAGCTGTCGATGAGGAAGTTGTAGATTCTGAGCAGCTCATAAGCAGACTGTTTGGCTGATTTAAATGATGCATCTCTGTGATTAGGTGAAGAAGTGGTTGCTGCCAGATGTGTAAAGGGTGCACCAGTGGCCGCTGTGGTACCACACAAGCATGCCTGAGTGGGCAGGCATGCACTAGGGAATGCCAACTGGAAAGAGTGCTTTGGGTGGATTCCTCGGGAGAAATAGTGGCAGGAGCAGGAATGACTTTTGGCCTTCCCTGCTAGCTGACCTTGCTTATGACAAGCAGGCAGAGAAGGTTGCAAATGGTGATCAAGTGACCATGGGAGTGTAAGGACAGCCAAAACTCCAAGGACCAATTGCAAGTACTACTCATGTAGCACCTTCATAACTTTGAACAGTCATTGAATGAGTGCTTCATTAACTGAAGACTACTTGTATATAGCTCATATACATTACTTTACATGGATTCTTCCTATGGTTGCTTTTCATAAAAGAGTTGGAAAATTTTAGAGCAGCCCTTTTATCCATATTTTCCCTACTTTGTTCTTTGAGAATGGCATGTAGGCAATAAGCTACGATCAAGTAGGAAAAAAATCACATTACATTTAAGAATTTTCCTTCTTAAACATGTGTACCATTTCAAGTCATGCCATCATAAAAACATATTATGGAATGGGAAGAAATAACATTCTTGAGGAACGAACAGAAAAGCTGCAACCAAGGCAAGATAAAAGAAATCTGAGTTTGGGCAAAAATTGTAACTTATGAAAACAACTCAAGTTACAATTTTTGCCCAAACTCAGATTTCTTTTATCTTGCCTTGGTTGCAGCATTTGTTTACAATCATTAGGTTTTAGTAAAATTGAGAAAGCATCTCAGACAAGATCCTCCCTAGTTCTTATGAAAATAAAGGAAGAGGGGGAATCTCTGTTACTATAATTATAGTGATTATAATCTTAATAAAAGTAGTGTTAGCTGGGGCCTCCAGAGGTGGCAGCAGCGAGGTCAGCAGCAACACCCACAGCACCTCAGTCATCCCTGCTGAGCAGAAGCAGCCAGTGACCAAACCTCTCAGGTGGTGGGGAGAAGATTACACGTAAGGCACAGCACCAGGACAAGGAACTTTTTGACTGCACATTGCACACAAGAAATCTTCCACTCCTCCAAACTCCACCAGAAATATTTTGCTAACTTATTTTTATATTCAAAATTATTTCCATATTCATACATTCTAGAATCAATCACGTCTAGTTTTAGTACAGACACTTACGCTCCTCAGGGCCATGGTATTCATCTTTTATATTTCTCTCAGCATACACTCAGTTCCACAAAGTGAGCAGAACTATATATTCGTAATACAGCTACTTTCCTATCTCTTGATAAAACAACAATTATGATTAACATTTGTGATTGGACAACGGTTTTACCCATGCCTCTTTTTGATTCCTGCTGAATCTCTCTACTTTCTGCATAGCTACATAGTTTTTTATATGAATCTCAATGAATCCCTAACTCATAATTTCTCAACACATACAAATTGTAGAGCAAATAAACAATGACAAAATATGACAAACATTTTACTTTGCTTTAAAACTAGATTAGCTTTTCTTTGTCCTAAAGATAAGGGACAACATCAGAAACATCTGTAATCCTTTTGCAAACGTACTCAAATGTAACCAAAGCAAAAACATGAACAGGCAAGTATTTTGGCAATAGGTAATTTTATAATTACTGTACTTCCCAAGAAATTCATTATCAAGAAAAGTAGACCAAAAGTTTGATTTAAATACAAATACAGACCAGCCAATATCTTTGATCTTCAGTATACAAATACAGTATTATAATACATTTTTTAAAACTGTCAGCTTTTGTAGATAATATCAAAGAAAACTCAAATGGTTACATTCAAAGAAAACATTTAATACATATTTTTCAAAATATAAAATGTGAGTAGAAAGTTTAAACAAAATCTTCATTAATTGTAAAAGGGATGTTGAGACTTTAGAAAGAGTGCAGAGAAGAGCAACAAAAAAGATTAGAGGCCTGTAAGCTAAAACATATGAAGAACAGTTGCAGGAACTAGTTTAATGAAAAGAAGGACCAGGGGAGACATGATAGCAGTGTTCCAGTATCTCAGGGGTTGCCACAAAGAAGAGGGAATCAAACTATTCTCCAAAGCACCTGAGGGTAGAACAAGAAGCAATGGGTGGAAATTAAACAAGGAGAGAAGCAACTTAAAACTAAGGAGAAATTTCCTAACAGTTAGAACAATTATGGTAATCAGTGAAAAAGCTTGCCTCCAGAAATCTGTGAATGCTCCAACACTGGAAGTTTTTAAGAAGATGTTGGATAACCATTTGTCTGAAGTAGTGTAAGGTTTCCTGCCTGAGTAGGGGGTTAGACTAGAAGGCCTCCAAATTCTCCTCCAACTCTGTTGTTGTTGTTGTTGTTGTTGTTGTTGTTGTTGTTAATCGCTCCATTTATAGATACTGTATTATTCTTTTCTTAAATTGTGATTGTATTTATACATTACATGTAAATTGCTAGTATTTAAAGATCAGTTTTTATACATCCCAAAGGATAAAAATATGAAAATAAATGCACCATTACTCTTTTGCCTCAGCAGAGGTCTAAGCCACACCTTTTAAAAAAGATATGAAAAACTTCAGATAGAAACACCAGATGAGTTTGGGCAGGTGAGGAAAGCACTGTCTCAGCAATCTTTAATTTCATTTGGAATTAACCACAGACAAATCTGAGAAAAATTACTGCTACACTCTACAAATTGCTTTCTTACATTATCTACGTAAACCATTTTAGGAGATGACAATACATTTATCTTTTGATTCCTATGCTGACTCACATTTCTCCAATCAAAAATCCTATCATATATTACAATATGTAAATCAGTTTTATGGCACAATAAAGTAGGCCACAGTTCTCATCCTGTCGTAATATGTTGACCTCATGATGGATCCGCCCACTGACACTACAAATGAGCAAATGCTTTACAACTGGCTAATCTATGAACAGAGCTTAAAAAGTGCCAGAGGATCAACTCATAAAGAATGGGAAAACAGATCCTGGACCAATCCTTCAAATATAGCATGGTATTACTGCAGCCTACCAAAATCCATCTTTGGCACTCTTCCATTTGTGCATCTGACATGAGAGAGAAAAATGGTACGCGAGACTTTTCCATGTATTTTCCCCCTACCTAAGTTAGATGTGGAGTTATTGAAAAGAAGTTTGGTGTAGTGGTATAAGGTATCAGAATAGCAACCAGGAATCTGAAAGTTCTGTCACTTCTTCTCATCCCTATGAAGGCAACCACAAATCCTGCTAACAAAACTGCAGGGACTTTTCCATTCAATTGTCAATACTGATTCAAATGCACACAGAGACAAATTACATTGCATTGGTAAAAAATCCCATGAATCCTAAATGCTTTCTCTCCCCCATTCCTTATTGAATTAGGTTTTCCAAGTGAAACAATACTATAGAGCAGGCCTGCACAACTTGTATGGAGGAAAAAATGACATCTCCATACAAATTAACAAATTGCGGGCTGCAAAGGAATACTTTGCATCCCAATCAGTTCTTTGGTGGCTATGGCACAGCAGCAATAGTATTAGAACTGGTGGTAACCGCAAGACCTGGAGGTCTTAGCAGTGCATCCTTTGGGGGTTGGGGCAGTGAATTTATTGACTTTTTTAAAAAGTTAGAGGTCTGGGTGTTATCCACACCCCATGATTATACAAAGGTAGTACGTCTCAAAAGTGCTTTTTCAAAAGGCAACTGGACTATGGCTTTATCCTTGAGAAAGAAAATGTTTCACTTCTCATCCAAGAAGCTTCATCAGTTCTTACTGGATGGGGGAGGGGGAGAAAATGGAAAGGTTACCATGTTTCCCCTCTAAAATAAGATCCTGCCTTATTTTTTGACCCCCTGAAATATGGCCTTGGCCTTATTATCAGGAGGGTGTCTTATTATTTTCGGGGTGCAGGAGGCGGGGTGGGCTGCGATACACGTGTCTTACTGGAGTCTGGCAGCTCCATGGCATCTCCTAGCCAGTCTGTTTAGTTCCAGTTCCAATTCTAGCTGTCACCCACAGAGCGGGAAGCGCACTCACAGAGCGGCCTCTGCCTTGACTGGGGTTTGGAAGCTGCAGAGCTAGAGTTTGGGAAGAGAAAGAAAGACTTCTGCTACGTCTGCTTTTGGGTGCATGCAAGGAAAGTAGCAGAAGTCTTTCTTTCTCTCCCTCAAGTCTGTGGCTTCCAAACCTCAGCCAGGACAGCGGCTGCTCTGCGAGTGCACTTCCTGCTGTATGGTGATAGTCATTGGAGGCCTCCCCTTTTCGCCTGCTCCACCGTGCTCCCCTCAGTTCCCCTCCTTGAGTGCTGACTGACCAGAGTGCCTGTGGGCATGCCTGGAAAGCCCCTCCACCTTGGGAGCCACCAGATGGGATGGCAATAGAGCCGGACTCTTTCTGGGGAGGAAAGCCTCGCAGAACCCTTGCCTGCACTCCCTTCCTCCTGTACTCCCTGCTTATTCTTCCTAGGTGAGACACAGGGCAGCCACGCTGAGGGTAGCCCTGACAGATGCACTCAGCCAGCCCAGTTACAGCCAGTGCTTCCTGCCCGCAGCTGAACTTGGCCTGCAGGGGGCCATCCGGGGCCTCCATAGGTGGTGGCAGCAAGGGCAGCCTCAGCCATCCCTGCCAAGCAGAAGCAGCCGGAGAACAAACCCGAGCTGACAGCCCAACTTCTAATGAGCGCAGCAGCAGAAGAAACTTGCAAGCAAACCTTTTCAGTGGTGGTGGTGAGAATGCACTTTAGACACTTTAGACATAGCACCATTGGCTGCATGCTGCATACAAGAAATCGTTTCCCTCTTTCGCTCCAAGAGGCTGCACAGGCATGATGAGTCTCATGAAGACTCGTTTCTGGTGTAGTTTGGAGGAGTGAAAGATTTCTTGTGTGCAGCGTGCAGCCAATAGGTTCCTTGTCCTGGTGCTGTGTCTTACGTGCACTCTTCCCCCACACAACACTGAGAGAGGCGGGGGCAAGGGAAGGAAGGAGGAAAGGCAGGTGTTTTTCCTCAGGCAGCCTATGAGAGTTTCTTCCCACTTCTGCTTTACTTGAGTCGGAGGCAGGGGAGGGTCAGTGGACAAAACACTGAGGAACACAATGGAGCTACAAGCCGGGGTGGTGTAGCAGGTAGAGTGTTGTACTGCAGGTCACTGAAGCTGACTTGTAGATCTGAAGGTCAGCGGTTCAAATCTCATCACCGGCTCAAGGTTGACTCAGCCTTCCATCCTTCCGAGGTGGGTAAAATGAGGACCCGGATTGTGGGGGCAATAGCCTAGCTCTGTTCAAAAAGTGCTATTGCTAACATATTATAAGCTGCCCTGAGTCTAAGGAGAAGGGCAGCATAAAAATCAAATAAATAAATCAAATAAATAAATAAATCAAACAAACAAACAAACAAACAAATAAATAAATAAATACATAAGCCCCACGTAGGATGGGCATCTCATGGTGAAACGCAATTTGGCGGTGGCAGGTGGGGCAGCATGGGGTGGGACATGAGACACACAACCTACCTGGGAGTTGTAGCTCTATCATGTTCATTGGAGAGAGAGAGACGGGGCACTGGCTCCACTTCTCTGGGCTCTGCCTCCAACGGTATTTTAAAACACACTCCTGACTACGAGTAAGATGAGTCAAGCCTCGATTCTATAAATACGTTAATATAAAGGACCCAGAATGAAGCCCTGTGCAATGCCATTCAAATAGTTACCCAATTCTTCAGAATTTACTATAGACTGCAACTCACTAAAACACAGTTTCAATTAAAATATTTGCTGGGAAGATTTTTTTAAATAGTACATCTGCAACTGTGAAATTACCTTTTGGAAAACCTAAAATACGGTTACCTCTCATGCTATCCATAACATAAACATAACATGCTATCCAAAAGTATCTTGTTTATTACTATTATTCCATCCAACATCTGTAATAAATACAATATATTGTTTTTATTTACTTCCTAGTATGATCGATAGCTTATTAGTAACCTTGACTATCACTAAGTGATGTATCTTTTTATTCATGAGGAATGTATTTTATTCTCCTTATGTACACTGAGAGCATATGCACCAAAGACAAATTCCTTGTGTGTCCAATCACACTTGGCCAATAAAGAATTCTATATTTATCAGTATATTAAAGTATTATTAAGGCTATATTTAAATAAAAAAATAAAAGAACTGTAAGATTCTGTTATAAAAGTGTAAATTCTCAAATTCTCCAAGTACTGCACAGACTTGAATTTTAAAGAAATTTATCCAATGAAAAAGAGGATATACTTTCTAGTAACATAATTATTTTCATTTTACTAGAAGATTTTTACTGCCTTTAAAAAAATCAAAATTCACTACAATCCGGATACATATTTCAGACATCATAAAATGACATATAGATAGTAAGAATACTTTTTAAGAAATCATACTAACTCTAGATTAAAAGGACAGTCACCATTACACAGCAGTCATCTGCAGCCGTCTTCCATTTCTTATTTCTTTTGTTTATTTCAATTTTATTTCATTTTTTAATTGTTTATTTTCAACAACTGCCTCCTGATCCAAGTGCTAGTAAAAAAAACCAGCAGCACAGGGGGGAAATGCTTCACGTGCCTGCCTGCACTCAGAAAACTATGGAAATAATTCTGCATGTATCACTAATAGATCAAAAGACATTATTGTACAAAAGAAATATTTTTAAAAGTCTACAGCCAGGCACTAAACACTGTTTTAATTATACATGCGCATACTTTTGTACATACTTATCTCTGGGCTTCTTCGGAAAGTGGAAAATAATGTTCCCTAATTATCAGAAATCCCCAGTACAAAATACTCAAAATGAAAAAAACCAAAGATAGTAATGTATTCAAGGAAACCAGAGGAGGCGGGAAACCTCTAGTGTTTGGTATAAATTGGGGAAGGGAGGGGAAGCGAGAAAAAACAATCGAGCTGGGGAAAGAGCGGTCTAGAAAGTTTCTGCCAACAGCAGCTGAGATGCTTCATCACTAGCCTATTTTCCAGACATTATGTTTCATATGGTTTCAAGGGTCACATGACAGCTGCAAACTAATGCCTTGAGGTCTGTTTCTGCCTCTCTGTGACACTGGCAGGCTGTGAGAGACTCCAACTCTATAGAAAAAAATGTTCCCCCGTTTTTTTCCATTACATCATGCAAACCGGTCCTGGGGGAGAAGGGAGAGATTCACAGCTGGTGGCAGCTGCAGTACCATCTGCTTTAGCTTGCTTGGCAGATTCCTACCGAACCTCTTCTGGGGAAGCACGCCTGTATCTCAACACAAAACACCCCATTGTGCAAAAAAAGGAAAAAAAAGATATTTGCAGATTGTAGAGGAGTGAGCTTTTCGCTAAATGGTCAGAAAACGGAGGCATCAGGTGAGGATTTCTGATCATAGGAAAAAGAAGCCTACCACACAAAAGATAAAATTGCTAAACACGGCATGCTTACAGGAGAAAGAAGGCTGGTGCCATAACCTGCCATCTGCTTGCCACAATGCCAGGATGGAAAAACTACAGTCAGCAATAATTTTGAAAAGAGAGGGGAGTGAAAGGGAGGAGAAAAAACAGCTTAAGCCTTCAAAGATAGAGATTAGCTGGACCAACCTGGAAAAAAACAGAAACTAACAACTTAGCCCTAGATGGGAAAAACTTCAAATATATTTATGAATACTGTCAGCACATCTGATAATTTACGGGAGGCCCAGCTGGAAGGGAGGATTTTGCAGCCACTCACTGTGATAGTCAGAGAACTATCAGAGAACCATAAGCTAATAGCAGAAAAACGGTTTTGCCTCCTTTATTCTTTGTGATATGTATCAACCAACCACTAAGTTGCATTGTAGTTGTGAAAAGTGCTTTTCATATTTAGTAAGTATGAATACTGCTTGCTTGTTTGCCTTAGTCATTTTACACTCTTGGAATATGTTTAAACTTGGAATAAACTTAAACTTTGTGGACGACTTAAAAAAAAAATTACCCCAACTTTGTTGAAGACTTCAGAACTAATGCAAACTTTCTATTTATCACTGCAAAACACACAATTCAGTGAGGTTTTTTTAAAAAAAAAATCTAAGTAAGAGGAATAAAAAGTGGGGGAAATTGAACAATGCAACAAACATGAACAATCAACTCTTATTGCCATAATTCATTCATTGAAAAGGCAACTTCCCTGCAGTAAAATTACTGGGATTTTGGAGTACATGTATAACAGATGCACCACAAATGAGTTGTTTCGGTTCTGAGATAAACAACAGGCAAGACTTCGGATTTCAGGAACACTCCTGTGAACTCCCAACACTTTTGAAGCATCTCACATCGCTAGACAGAAGCTCCAGGCAATGTTTACTACACTGTTTTCAAAACTGTCTGGATTTGTAACGACTTACCATACATTTTGCCTTCATCAGACAATATGATTTTCCTCCTCCCACAAGGGGGATATATAGCTAGGGCCTCCTGAAAGCTCTGCTCAATATCTGGGCTCCAGACCCCTTCTGCGTCATTGTCAATAGGTTTATCTGCAGAGTCACTCATTCTTTCAATGTCCTCGGCAGGACTTTCGCTGCCGCTCCAGCTGCTGGGCTCAATGGTGGTGGCTGGTTGGTCCAAGCCTTAGCCTGGAAGCTTTAAGAGAATTAACCTAAAAACAATAAAGAACAGTTTCAGGTGAAATTTTTTTCGTTAGTTTTAATAATCGATAGAACAAAAGCAGAAGTTGTAGAGATGTGGAGAACAAAAAAAAAAAGTCACGTTCTACTCTTAAAGCAACAGAGGGGCTAATATTCATTATTTCTGAAATTAATAACAACTGTAATCAATACACGTAATATTTCAATATATACTGATTACACTGAATAACTATAATGGGTTCTAGAAATTTAGAAATAGTCCCTGTTAGAAAAAAGGAAATATTTGTTTTAAAATGGGAAATTTGTTATTTTAATTCATCTCAAACGATCAAGGAATTTTGACACAAGTGGAAAACCAGTAACCTGCACTTTTTCTGTTTTACCTCTGAATGGCATAGGGATAGTTTGCAACTGAAGAAACAAGAAAGTGACTAAGTCATTGAAAATAAATCCTATAATACAGATAAGTAATAACTAGACCAGATTTTATATGGAGCAAGAGATGGCTCTTCTTTCAGATGTGCAATCAATTTATTATGAAATAATCTAATATGACAACACCTGCTAAGTCCACTCGACTCACAGACATTTCATTGCTTCTCTTGTATTTGTGGAAAATGTACTGCTGATACAAAGGTGTGCTCTAGGCAAAAATCTGCTCTACCAGTAGGGCATCACAGTGGTAAGCCTGAAGAATACAGTGCAGAAGCACCAGGAATGGATTTATCTCAACCTGCTGAAGCATTGCTGATTCTTATTAGGGACAAATCATACATGGACAGACTAAGACTACTATAAAAAAATAACTTACAGAAACGTTTACTCCACTGTTCACAAGAAAAAGTAGTTAAGTTTTTTTCTCTTTCCTTTTTTTTTTTACAGTGTAGAGGAAAATATGGGAAATAAACCAAACCATTTGTTTTAATACTGGTGCATATTATGCATTAACCCTCCGCCAGTGATTTAAATTTGCCTCGATGAAGGAACGTGCCCTGGAGAAACATAATTCTCACTGAAGCAGAGATAAATTGATTTGCTCCAATGAAGCTCTTTGTGTTCTCTTGGCATTTCAATTCTCCACCTGCCATTTGCCAATGTCGGAAGCAGCATCCACGTGCCTGCCCCAAAACCACTGTGGTGAGGGGAGACCAAAGAAGGTGGATATTTTGAGGAGGTGAGCTGAAAGGGGCTGCAAAACAAAGCAAAAGTTGCAAGCACAGCATGGTCTTCTCCTCCTCCTGAGTGACAACTCAGCAGCCCCCTCCTACATGGGTAAAAGGAGAGCTGCTGGCCACAGCAAATCTCTTGGGTAGAAATTAAGCTCTCGAGAGCTGAACAGAGTTTTAAACAAATTCCTCATTTTGGCAAATGCAGATATTTCACAGATGCAAACATCCTCTTTTGTGACAAATAAATAGCTTCTGTTTATTTCCAGAGAACTTGGTGATTAATCACTTCAAGCTCAGTTTTATGCATGCCGAGACTATTGCATTTTAATCTGGAGTGAATCACTAGTATTGTGCAATGTATCATCCAATGTTTAAATGTCTATTATGTTTTTGTGAGTAAATAAAGTTGGATCTCTTCTATGGATGAAAAACGAGTTCTTTTCAGGGCTGCCTTAATCCGAGGGATCAAAAAGAAGTCTGCTGGGGGCAACGCCAGGACTATAGAGAGGTGGGGCAGTGTTGGCACCTGGTGTTTGGTCAGGAACCCGCGGACTCTTAGTGTGTTGTGGCAAGGCAGGTTTTTTGTCCATAGAAGAGATCCAATCAGCCATTACGAAGACCTTGAGAGAGGTCCCCGAAGACACCTTCCAGGGCGCGTACCGGTCATGGCAGAGTCACTGTAAAAAATGTGTAGAGGCCCAAGGACAGTACTTTGAAGAATTTTAAGTGTTTGTGCAAATCTGTTCAATAAATTACTTTTTTAAAAAAAATAATTGCATTACTTTTGGAACGGACCCGTATATTAAATTTCAGTGTGTGTGTTTTAAGTACAGTATAATTAAATAGCTTATGTACACTACAACTTAAACCAGGTTGATACCTTATTTGAATATTTTTAATACAAATTCTCACATGCAAGATCATAATGTACCCAGATGAATTACATGCATATTAACTGAATTTAGTTTCCAAAAATGGGGAAAAAAACACTCCCTTCAAACACTGATCAAAACAACTTTGGCTAATTAATTTGGAGGAGAGAGCTTCTGATCCCATAGCAGAAACCTGACAATCTTTAAAACAATTTTGTTTTCATTTACTGCACAATTCAAGTATTTTTAAAGCATCTCTAATGCCTTATTATCATTGCCTCTATAGTCTTTTATTTCTGCCTTGGCTTCCTCCCCATCCTTTCTAATAATCTGCATGAAATATTTGGATTCCTAGATGGGCAGGCTATTTTTGGAACTGCAAAATATTCATTTCCCTTTTGCAAGCAGATTCAGTCCATTTGCTATCACTTCTTTTGTATAAGTTGCAAACTGAACCTTTGTGAAAATTTGGGATCTCAATTCTACATTCAGTTCAATCCCTAGACTGGATAAGTAATAAACTATGCTTTGATTACCGTACATGCAAATTGCTGGGGCTTGGTTTGCTAATAATTAACTTACCCTATTTATTTTAACATGACTTAGTCGATAGGTAACCTATTGTTAGCCAGGCAGGTCAAAGTAGCTGGTATAAATAGCTCAGTTCCCATTGTTTGCAATCAGAAAGGAAAGAAGAACATTTTGTTCTCCAGATCTACTTTTGGGTAGTTTTCAGTACAGTGTATCTGAGGAAGTAATACCTTTCCTATCTGCATTAATTCCATGAAAAATTGATTATGTGGGTCACAGGAACTTCAAGGGTCATCATATTGCTGAAAAATTTGTTCTATAACTAAAAACTTGTTAAATCATTGCCAAAATTGAGGCATTCTCACAAAAGTCTACAGAGTCTACGGAGAGGGGCGGCATACAAATCTAATTAATAAAAATAAAATAATAAAAGCAAAATTCTATTTTTTAACGGTGAAAGGTTTATGCAAGCTGTGTTGTTCTGACATTGTACTCCTGTTACATTTCCAATACAGAGAAACAAGTCCAATAAAAGATGTACTGTATTTTCTTACGTTCTCATTGGAACAAATACTTTATTTAACTAATTATAGCTTCAACATATACAAATCGTGCTTTATATGACCTGGTCTTATTACCAGATCAGGGATGAAATGCCCCCAGCTTGCTCGCGTCTGTCGGTTGTAGGAGAGCCAGTTGTGAAGGGAGCGCCCACATGTCTGCACACCACCATTTGGGTTCTTTTCCCTATGCATGTGCGCAAAGCCTTTTGTGCAGGCGCAGAAGGTAAAAGAACCTAAATGATGGCGTCCGGGTAGGTGGGCAGAGCCTCGTGCTCCTTTCGCAACAAGCTCTCCGATGACTGACAGGCATGAGCATTTCACCTTGCACCAGAGGCTACATTTGTATCAAACACACAGAATTTGTCTGCACTGTATTTACCTATCTTCATGGCAAACACTTGAGCAGAGGTGTTCAGCAATATTTAAACAGATGTAGAAAATTATTTCCAATTAATAAAAACTATCAAACACAGCTTATTATATATAATTTATTAATATTTAACAGAACCCAAATCCTGATTCTTATTTATTAAAAATCCTTAATATTAGCTTTGGCAACAATTAATTATAAGCAATATTAATAAATTAGAACAATGTTCAATGTTACTATTTTTATCCTTAGGTTTCTAATTTTTAAGAGGAGTTGGAGAGTACTCTGCACTGGGATGGAAGCACACAGGCTTCAATAAAACCAAATGTCACAAATGCATTTTTTGTTCTTTGATGTATTAGAATTATTTCAAGGAAATTATAAAATGAGGTCAAGAAAGCACTTGATAAAGAAAGATATTTGTCAATAGATTTCTTATGTACAATGGAAAGAGGAGTTTAAAGTGGATAAATGATTTGCTGGTTTTCAACAAAACGACTGGATTTAAAGTAAGAATTATGTACTAATGACAAACATATTACTGCTAAATGTATAATTTTTTGTTGAGATATACCAACAAAACATGGATAATAAAATGGGCTAAAAATTCCCAATAATATACAGATGAATCAATTGTAAAATATGTGATGGAAAAGACTGAAATTAACTTTTTTTTTCTTAGTCTCAAACTTACTTTTTATAAAATGATCTATCGTTGGAATTTGTCACCAGAGAAATTGTCTAGAGTAAGAGCCCACAACCCTTGGTCCATGGCTTAGCACTTGGCCACAGCCCTTTGGGAATGGCGTCAAGGAAGTGGGGTGAATGTGTATGTGCACACACAAAATCATCCCCTTCATTCAGGGGTGGGCTTAAAATTATTTAGCAAAGGGTTCTCTGCCCAATTGCTCTGTTCTCCTTCACCATGGCAAGGTACATTTTTGCTCTCCCTGGGCTCCGGAGGCTTTCCTCGAGCCTCTGGGAGGATGAAAACTTTCTGAACTATGGTAGGTCCGTTTTTACCCCTTCCTGAGCCTCCACATGCTCCCTGCAATTACCTGCATCCAAACGGGGACAGGTGGGGACTCCTGGGAGGGGTGGGGTGAGTGGGGCTAGCCTGCAGTGGGATTTGGCAGTTCTCTGAACTGTACAGAATCTTAGCTAGAGGTTCTCCTGAACGCCTGCAAAACCCAGCAGCCCAGCCCTACCTCCACTCCTTCACTGCCACTGTCTCTGCTAGTCTGCTGAGCCAGAAAGATTGGAGACTGTTAGCCTAGAATGTACAGCACTATAGCACTTAGACTTATATGCCACTTCATGGTGTTTTACAACCCTAAGGGGTTTACAAGTATGAGCATATTGCCCCCAATAATCTAGGTCCTCATTTTACCCACCTCGGAAGGATGGAAAACTAAGTCAACCTTGAGCCGGATCAGGACTGAACTGCTGGCAGTCAGCAGTTAGCCTGCAATACTGTATTCTAACCACCGTGCCACCATGGCGCTGTATTTTTTTTTTGCTGGAAATGTGAACAATATAACAGGATATTTTACATGATGGATATGTAAAAAAATACAAATGCATACGTTCAGAGGTTTTGGAAGTCTGAGGTACAATTGAAAGCCATGGGCTTTTCTTTGGGGATTAATGGATAAACAACCAAAGGAAGGCCTATTGAGTGCCTGTTCTTCTGGTTTCCGGCAAGCAAATGCATACCATGCGCGTACATGCGCGAACCCCCATTTGAGCACTCTGTACCGAAAAAATTTGCAAATACTGCCAAGATAAGATATAACTTCGTGATTGTACTTATGGATGTTTTCTGCAAAGGAAATCATTTCTGTTTCTTTTTGCATTTTTGTCTGGATTTGTTTGTCTTTTTTCTGTTTTTTTTTCTTTTTTTAGTTTGTGTTACATAGGAACATAGAAGATTGACGGCAGAAAAAGATCTCATGGTCCATCTGCCCTTATACTATTTTCTGTATTATATTTTAGGATGGATATATGTTTATCCCAGGCATGTTTATATTCAATTACTGTGGATTTACCAACATCTGCTGAAAGTTTGTTCCAAGCATCTACTACTCTTTCAGTAAAATAATATTTTCTCACGTTGCTTCTGATCTTTCCCCCAACTAACCTCAGATTGTGCCCTCTTGTGTTCACTTTCCCATTAAAAACATTTCCCTCCTGAAACTTATTTAATCCGTTAACATATTTAAATGTTTCGATCATGTCCCCCCTTTCCCTCCAGACTATACAGATTGAGTTCATTAAGTCTTTCCTGATAGGTTTTATGCTTAAGACCTTCCACCATTTTTGTAGCCCATCTTTGGACCCGTTCAATTTTATCAATATTTTTTGTAGGTGAGGTTGTGTTAAGCTTTTGTGTTCTTAGTAAAAAAATTAATATAAAAAAATCTTTTTCAGTCCTGTCCATTTTTCTCAGAAATAATGTCAGATTTCAAGTAAAAAGCTTCAAAGAACACCTTTTATTTTAAATGTCCAGAGAAACAAATCAGAATAAATAGTTGCTTTTTCACTACATGGCTTAAAGAATTATTTTACAAACCTTTTTGTATCATTAAACAGAGAAAAAGAACACTATGCAATTAAAAACTGTGTTTTGCCTAAACATTCAAGCATGGTTGTCTTAAGAGCTGAACTTTACATTTTCAAAAAAGAGAAGAAACATTTACTTTTTCCTTGTTCCAACACAGCTTACTCCCATAATTCATCTAAAACTATAACTGATATAGACATGCACTGAATAACAATCATATTAATTGCTCTCTCCTCTGTTTTTCTGTAATATAAGCTAATTCAGTTCAAGCACATGGGGTTCTTATTACAATTCTAAAAGAATCAGATGAATCCAGAACACGCCAAAGCTTATATATATGGAAATGGCAAACATCATTAGCACTGATTGTAGTTTTGATACTCTCAAGGAGTATTTCTAAACATTGAAATCTTGTTCCAACAGTTCTGTCAATTGCTTGCAAGGATAATTTTAGCCAATGTGATTAAATTAATTTAAACAACAATGCTGCATTCCAGGTTACAGTTTCTTCCTTAAAAGAATTAAAACATGACAATAAAGGATCAAATAGTACATTATGCAGCATAATCTTATATGTGTGTGTGTGTGTGTATGTGTGTATATATATATATGTATGTATGTATGTATGTATGTATGTATGTATGTATGTATATATGCATATTCTTATACAGCATAATCTTCATAGAAGAATTCTTCCAATAGTTTTTGTATGTAATGCAGTTCTGTTGTGTGGAATTTTTAAAAAAGTTTCCTTTACTACACCAAAGAAATTAAAAAGGGTCTTTTCAATTCCCTCCCCACCTTTCTTGTTTGTTTAAATAATTTCCAACATGGACAACTAGATAGGAATTTGGGGAATTGTAGGCACAAAACATCTGGAAAGTGCCAGTTTAGGGTAGGAATCATGTTGCAAAATTCCACATTTGATTTGCATTTAGGAAACACTTTCCAGTGACTCTAACATGCTCCTGCACTTTGAAATTCATAACATGAACAAATGTAAAGCAGATCATTCATGTGAGATAGTTCTACGTGAGATACAGTTGAAGGACTGTGTTACATTTTCAAGAATAACTTTTAGGCCCTCAAAAGCCATAAAGAAGAAAACTCTACAGTCTTCTTCTTCGTTTCTTTTTAGCATCTTTTTTCCCAAGGTGTTAAGAGAAAAAAATAGGGAAAATTGCTTCCCATTGTTCATTGGAAGGAAATGGGGTTGTATAAAGATCCCTTCTATTACAATTGGTAACTGACATGGCCGAATGAGATGAAGTGATTTATCTTGGTACATATGGTTAAAGGTCCTTGGTGTTCTCTGTGCTTGGTTATTTTCTTACAGACATTTCATTACCCAAACTAGGTAGCAGTGATTACCTAGTTTAATAAAACATCTTCAAGGAAACAGCCAAGCTAAGAGAGCACCAAGGACTCACTCATTTCAACTCTGAGCTACAAATATTCTTCAAAACTAATGCAATTTAAAAAAAAAAAAGTAATTTATTGAACAGATTTGCACAAACACTTAAAATTCTTCAAAGTACTGTCCTTGGGTCTCTACACATTTTTTCCAGCGACTCTGCCATGACCGGTACGTGCCCTGGAAGGTGTCTTCAGGGACCTCTCGCAAGGTCTTTGTTACAGCTGATTGGATCTCTTCTATGGACAAAAAAATGGGTTTCTTTCAGGGCTGGGAACAAAAAGAAGTCTGCTGGGGAGACGTCAGGACTATGTGGGGGGGCAGCATTGGCACCTGGTTTTGGCCAGGAACTCGCGGACTCATACCGTGTTGTGGCAAGGCACGTTTTTCATCCATAGAAGAGATCCAATCAGCCATGTCGAAGACCTTGTGAGAGGTCCCCCATGTAAAATACCATGCATCATCTGTATCAAATACCATGTAAAATCTGCCCAGCCACATATATTGGACAAACTAATAGGAGAGTAAATGCATGTGTTGCAGAACATAAGAATGCATTAAGAAAAGGAAAAAAATTCCTTCCTTTTTCAACGATTCAAAACTACAGGACATGAAATTGATTTTTACAGAACTAAATTAATTTCCAAAACAGAACACTACAACAAAAGCATAATCATGGAAGCCATTGAGATAGAAAAACATCCCCACAATATGAACAAGCATGATTATCCCTCCCGCCTACCAGACATCTGGAAACCAGCCCTCATTAACAAACGTATCCCAGCCATACAAACTGAAACCCGACTCAGAACAACACAGGACACTACCACCAATCACCTCCACAAGACCCAAACCTACACCCACTCTACAAAGGCAAGGTTTGGAAAACATTCCTCACAGAGAGTAACAATAAAAGAGCTTGCAAGCAGGTAAGAGCTGAGAACATCATTAGCACCTGGTTAGGGCTGGAAAGAAACATTTTAAGCAAGCTAGACCAATGGGGAAAAAACCTGCAAAGACTTAGGGCTTGGAAAACATTCCTCACAGAGAGTAATAATGAAAGAGCTTGGGAACATTAATAACACCTGGTTAGGGCTGGAAAGAAACATTTGGAGCAAGAAATGCAATGAAAAAAACCCCTACAAAGACAGGGTTTGGAAAACATTCTTGGCAGAGAGTAACAATGAAAGCGCTTGCAAGCAATGAAAGAGCTTGCAAGGTAAGAGCTGGGAAGATTGTTAGCAGCTAATTAGGGCTGAAAAAAGCTACATCCAGAGCATAAGACACACCCAAACTTTCAGCCTCTTTTAGGAAGGAAAAAGGTGTGTCTTATACACCAAAATATGGTAGATTATGGTCTACTTTATCAAATGCCTTACTGAAGTCCAAGTAAATTAAATCAACAGCATTCCTCTGGTCCACTAATTTTGTCACTTTGTCAAAGAATGCAGTAAGATGAGTCTGGCATAATCTGTTTTTGACAAACCCATGTTGACTTTTGATTATTATTATTTGTTTGCTTCTAGGTGTTCGTTGATTATCTTTTCCAGAATCTTCCTGGTATTGAGGTCAGGCTGATAGGTCTGTAGTTTCCTGGATCTATTTTTTCCCTTTTTTTGAAGATGGGAACTATATCAGCTCTTTTCCAGTTCTCTGGAAGTTTCCCAAGTCCTTCAGGATCTTTGAAAGATATTATTTAATGGTTCTGAGATCTCGTCTGCCAGTTCTTTCAGAACTTTGGGGTATAATCCATCTGGTCCTGGTAATTTGAACTTGTCTAGGGTAGATAGGTGTTCTCTTACCATTTTCTTCCCTATTTTAACTTTTATTCTTGGTGTGTTTTTTGTGATGTTGTTTTTGGTAGGTTGGACTATTTTTTTCCCTTTGTTTAAACACAGATGAAAAAAATGAGTTAAGTAGCTCTGCTTTCTCCCTGTTGCTTGTCACTTTCTTGCCACTTTCTCCCTGTAATGGATCAATTGTTTCCTTGACTTTTTTCTTGTTTTTAATATGTTGGAAGAAGCTGATTTTGTTACTTTTTACTTTTGTCACAAGCCTTTGTTCATTTTGAGCCTTAGCTTTCCTCATTTCATCTTTACAGGCTCGAGCTATTTGATGATATTCTGCCTTAGTTATTTCCCCTTCTTTCCACTTTTTATACTTGTCCCTTTTGTCTTTCAAATTGTCACTTGGTTCTTTATGCAGCCATGCTGGTTTCCTTAGGGACCTATTATTATTTTTCTTCTTCATTGGTATAGTGCTAGAATGAGCTTTTATAATCTCACTTTTCAAAATTTCCCAAGCTTGAGTTGTTTCCCCCTTGAGGATTCTCATTCATGGAATCCTTTCCAAGCTCTAAGTTTATTGAAATTAACTCTCTTGAAGTCCAAGACTCTAGTTTGACTTTGTTCTACTGCTTGTGTTTGCATAATGTTGAATTCCAATATTGCATGATCGCTTACCCCCAAGATTCCTGTAGCTTCAACATCTTCTATCATTTCAGCTCTATTAGTGAGAATTAAGTCCAATATGGCTGATCTCCTTGTTCCCTTTTCTACTTTTTGGGTAATAAAGTTTTCTGCTAGGTTTAACCTAATGGATTTTCCACTTGGTGCAGAATTTGTCTCCCAATCAGGGGAGTTAAATTCCCCCATTACTGTTGTGATATGCTTCCTACATACCTACGTTAGCTGACTAGCAAAAAGTTCATATACTTCCTCTGTTTGGTTGGGTGGCCTATAGTATAGACCTATGGCAATGTCATTTCCCTCACCCCCTTTAATATTGACCCAAATACATTCAAGACAATTTTCATTATTGTTGTGCTCTATTTCTGTAAAGATATAGTTATTTCTTATATATAATGCAACTCCATGTCCTCTTTTATTTGGTCTATTTCTTTTAAACAATTTAAATCCCTCCAGCTGTATACAGTGGAACCTCGACATACGAGCAGCTCTACTTACGAGCTACTCAAGATAAGAGCTGGGAGGGGAGCGACATTTTTGTTCGCCTCCCGAGCTCACATTCGGGATACGAGCGCCAAGGAGCTGTCTCCTGAAGCCGAAAGCTAACTTCTGCGTTCGGCGGCAGCGGGTTTTTTTGTTGTTGCACGGATTAATTGACTTTACATTGTTTCCTATGGGAAACAATGTTTCGTCATACGAGCGTTCTGACTTACGAGCCTCCTTCCGGAACCAATTAGTCTCGTAAGTCGGGGTTCTACTGTATTCCATTATATCATGTCATATCTTTCCTCATTTATTTGAATTTCTAATTCACCCTGTTTATTCCTTGTACTTTATGCATTGTGTATTTAAGTCTATTTTGATTGATCTTGTGTTTACTGTCTACATGACCTGTGTTGTGCCTGACTGCCCCTACTTTCTTGCACTCCCTATTAAATGTTTGGCTTTGCTTGACAGTGGAGCTGATAAACTTACCTACACACACATCTATGTTGTGTCCACTGTTAAGCATATTAATTTGAGATTGCTGGGGACAGTAATGTTCTGTATCAATAAAATCTCTGTCCCCGCTGTTCAGTTTAAATGTTTATCCAAGAAATCTGTGAATTTAATACCAAGTAGCTCAGTCCCTTTCTTTGATGGATGCAAACCATCTCTTTTGTACAGTTTTCATTGGACCAGCTGCAGACATCATGATTAATGAAACCAAAGCCTTCTCTTTTACACCACTCCTTTAGTCACACATTAAACTCTGCTACATGTTAGTCTTTCCCTGTTTCCCCCCCTTATATACAGGTAAAACCTCTGAAAAGATTAGTCTACAACCTGTTGTGATTCAGCCTGAGGATGCTCAGGGACCAGCTGTGTCTCAGCTTGCTCCATGCCCGGAGGAGGAGGACAGTGAAGAGGAGGGGGCTGAACAGTCCGACGGGGAGAGGATAATCAGGAATGGGATGAAGGAGAACAGCATGAGAACCCCGGGGGGGGGGCTCTCCCCAGCCAGTAGCTTGGAGTCATTAGGTGATGACGCACAAACCATCATTGACATGCGACAGAGACGGTCAGATCAAAGAAAGGAGAAATTAAAGAAGTATTATCAGCACTGAATTAGGAACAGCTGGGTTTGGGTGTGGTCCTCCTTAGCAGGGTTTAAAAGGCAGGCAAGCCCTTGAAGCCATGTGGAGTGTTATCAGTTTGGAGTTGTGTTATCCTGTCTTGTTTCTCGGCGTCTCTGTTCCTGGCTTGT
The DNA here is from genome assembly GCF_031021105.1 of Erythrolamprus reginae. Lineage (NCBI taxonomy): Eukaryota > Metazoa > Chordata > Lepidosauria > Squamata > Dipsadidae > Erythrolamprus > Erythrolamprus reginae. The sequence goes on from NC_091950.1 coordinate 119,540,405, forward strand.
GGCCCAGCAGCTTTGGAAGACCCGTGGGAGGTGTAGGTCTGCTATCTACAGCCTCAGCTTGGCAGCAAGAATTCTGTATTGCTGCATGGACTTTTGCCTTCGTGGATATATTTGAAGATACAGCATTTTCCTGTGTGTAAGGACATTTTCTGTTACCTGTGTTTTTCTTGAATTTTATAAAACTGCCTTTGCCTTTTACCAGTGTGTCTGCTTCTCTTTTTGGGTTGGTATTGGCTTCTGGAGTGACCCAGACAGAACACAACCTATACTACTAAATCCATATCCCAAGCTCTGGAAGTCATTCTGCACAGAATGTACATCTTTTCGGGACAGATCATTTGTGCCAAGATGTATAATAGCATCAACATCACAGTCCTTAATGGCATTCTTGACTATCTTAAAAATATGCCTCTTGTCTCCACAGGCAGTAGCACCCGGCAAACACCTGACTTCTTTCAAAACCTCGATATCGTTTCCTAAATTTAATCCCTTACAATTGAATCACCAACCAGAAGGTGGCTTCTCTTTTTGGTTACCTTGCTGCTCTTATGTGACTGATGTGTAATAACTGATTCACACTTTCTCCTTTCCAAAATAAGTTCTTCCTCTCGGACAGCCTTCCCCTGATTTTTTGAGTTATCATTATCACAACTACCTTGACCTGTCGCTTTAGCGTCCCTTTTAAGGTCAGCAAGGGCACTATACCTGCTATGCTTTGTGTTTATGGTTCACAGTTCTTACCTGCCAGATCCCACATTGTCTATACTGCCCTTCTCCTGCAGGATCTTTATGGGAGAGGGGGCTGATAATATCCTGGGTTGGGAAGTCAGAGAAAACTGTGTACAACAGCTATATGAAGCATACATTGGAAAAGGCAACTTTTGACACTTGACCAGGAAATATTTTTGGAAAAAGTAATGCCAGTTGGACTTACCACTGTCCAGTCTGAACAGGTGCAGCTATGCACAAATCAGAGGAGAAAAGGTAGGATTGGAAAAAGAGCAATACAGGCCAATTTAAAAAAATACTTTCACATGGTTTTGCCATATAATTAAGGATTACTGTGTTCAGTTCTGGAGACCTCACCTACAAAAAGATATTGACAAAATTGAACGGGTCCAAAGACGGGCTACAAGAATGGTGGAAGGTCTTAAGCATAAAACGTATCAGGAAAGACTTAATGAACTCAATCTGTATAGTCTGGAGGACAGAAGGAAAAGGGGGGACATGATCGAAACATTTAAATATATTAAAGGGTTAAATAAGGTCCAGGAGGGAAGTGTTTTTAATAGGAAAGTGAACACAAGAACAAGGGGACACAATCTGAAGTTAGTTGGGGGAAAGATCAAAAGCAACATGAGAAAATATTATTTTACTGAAAGAGTAGTAGATCCTTGGAACAAACTTCCAGCAGATGTGGTAGATAAATCCACAGTAACTGAATTTAAACATGCCTGGGATAAACATATATCCATCCTAAGATAAAATACAGAAAATAGTATAAGGGCAGACTAGATGGACCATGAGGTCTTTTTCTGCCGTCAGACTTCTATGTTTCTATGTTTCTATTATTTTTACTGGCACTACAAAAAATGACAGAGAACAGGATTGCCAAAGTACATGAAATCAAGAAATGCAAAGAATAATTCAAAGATTTCTAGGCTATGAAGGCCTTCATGGCACTGATAAGAATCTACCACTTTGCCAACACTTAGGAAACACAAAGTAATTTGACAGAGGAAGGATCTTGTGACAAGTGATCCTGTTCATACCATGAATTTCCCTGTGCATTTGGAAGCACAAACTATGGTTTTAGTGCTGAAATCTGATTGCTGCAAAAGTGAGTAGATAGAATCTTTGAACTCACCCACACACTGTGCCCTGGGCTATATCTCCCTAGCAAGACAAGAAAACTAGATTCTGCTGCAAGCAGCTGTCCTCAAATCCCAATCTATGCTTTGCACATGGGTGGGAAAAGCCTTCCAGCAGCAGGTGCAAAGAGGTGCAAAAGCTCAGTCTTACACTTGATAGCTATATAAGCCTTCTGGCAGCCTGCCAACCAAGTGGGTCAGCCATGCTTTGAACCTGCCAGCTGTATTCAATATTTCAAGAACAGGTTGCTACAGCAGCCCTACGGCAAGTTATTTATTTCCACAACAATAGGATAACAAGCCAGACCTCTACATACCCTCTGCATACTCTCATTTAAAAAAAAACCCACACAGTTAAAAGAAAACAGAATAGATTCAACCCGTTTCTTTTCATTCCTACCCTTCAAAACAGAGATTTGGGGTATACAAAGAAAACTAAATGTATCAGTCTTCTGAAGCTAAGGAAAACTGTATAATCTGTGTATACATTTAACAATTTATTGGTCACTGCTGGCAACATAGAAACATGTGTTAAAGCTATGCAATGTTTTGAAATTGATTTGGACATAATATTTTGGAATATACAAGAGTTTAAATAGAGTATCTGTTTGCCTCACTATGGGAACTGTGTCTTTTTTTTTTCAAAATCATGCAGCTGTTGCAGGTAGAACTACAGGAAGTCCTTGACTTATGACCACAACTGATATTTAGACTTCAACTCCCGAATTCCTCAACCAGCATCTTGAATTGCAGACATTTTAAAGTTGCTAAAGTTGAGAAATGCTGCCTCAGACCATGTTCAAGACTCCATTTCAAATTGCTACCTCCCTGTAGAGTTGGGATTGCAACTCAAGGAATTTCAGATTGGGTAGGAAATCTGGGACTTGACATCTTAGAGAATACCACTTGGGGAATAGCAATAGCTATAGCATTTAATATACCACTTCATAGTGCCTTTACAGCCTTTTCTGAGCAGTTGACAGAATTAGCATATTGCCCCCAACAATTTGGTTCTTCATTTTACCCACCTCAGAAGGATGGAAGGCTGAGTCAACCTTGAGCTGGTGGTGAGATTTGAACTGCTGAACTATAGCTAGCAAGTTAGCTGACGTAGCCTGCAGTGCTGCACCCTGACTGCACTCTAACCACTGTGCTACTCCAGGAAGGCAGGCCTAGACACTGCAAAACAAACTGCACCATCACACAAGCTATTTTTTTTCTAGAAATGTGCAGGCAATTACTGATCTACAAGTTGAAGACCTCCTAATAATTCTTCAAAGAGTTCCACAAAAACACTACGAAGTCGACAGCAGTATAAAAAGTTCCAGGTATTTCACCATTAATCTTTTTTTAAGGATCCTGGAAATGTAAGATCATATTGTTAATAATTGGTGGCAGCCCAACAAATATTTGAAGTGAGTTTTCATAAATATCTTCAATGATCTCAGAGAAAGGTACATGAGCAATTGGAAAAGTTTGATACATCTAAATATGAAAACAAAATAACAACAACAACAACTGTTGAAAAAACAAGTAAAACTTAGTCAATATCAGGACCTTAAAATTGAACTACTACGACTCTGGCATAAACCAGTACAGGGGGTCCCAGTAGTAATCTGAACACTGGGTGCTGTGCCAAAAGACCTCAGCCAGCATTTGAAAACAATAAACATTGACAAAATCGCGATATGTCAGTTGCAAAAGGCCACTATACTTGCATCTCCGCATATCATGTGAAAATACATCATACAGTCCTAGATGCTTGGGAAGTATTTGACTTGTGATATTGTGATACAAAATCCAGCATATAAATCTCATTTGCTGTATATTACTGTTTTTGTGAATATAATAAAATAATAATAATATGTATATAATAATAATGTTGATATGGGTTGATGCCAGCTCCTAGATACTTAGTTGATACTTAGTATGCTGGCAGCAACCATATCAACATTAGCACCATTTGGTGGTATTTGTGACATTTTTTAAAATGTTTGTTGCTGCTGTTGCTGTTGTTATTATGATTATGATTATGATTATTATGATTATTATGATTATTATGATTATTATGATTATTATGATTATTATGATTATTATGATTATTATGATGATTATTATGATTATTATGATTTTATATTATATATTATATTGAACATCTATGAGGAATCAGAATATCCTTATTATATTCATTTTATTCTCTGGTACACAACAAAACAAACACATAGAGAAAGAATGGCAAATGGCTTCAATATATTTTTCAATCCTGGCTCTGCAGCACTTGAATGCTTTTGTAATCTGGAATTCTGTCTTTTTGTAAGGTCATTTTATATGCAAAGAGACTCTTAAAAAAACATTTAGAGAACTAAGCCAATAAAAAGATTAGGCATTATTATAGTGTAATTACGTAGCAAATTTAATTAGATTTTACTTGGTTAGCTGTGTATGTGTGTGTGAAAGAGAGAGAGAAAAAGAGAGAGATTTCCATTGATCAGGAAATAACATAATCTTCATTAGTTGCAAAGGTACAGTCCACTAATGATGTGCTCCTAGGAGATGAGAGGGTGAATTCATGCTTTCAGCAGTGAAAAGATTGCCTCCAAAAATCCACTGCTATTAAATTCTATGCCTCTTGTTCTCTTTTACTTTACCCTGTATTTTCTTCTGCGAGAACTCATCAAGAACAAAGTGACAAAGGCACAAATACATAATGTGTAGTACTAGCAAAATCTCCCACAATCTTGTACCCCCAGCATGTAGATACTAAAACCATAGATAATCACAGAGAAAATGCTAGTATTACACCCCATTAGGAACATTGATTTACCTGAGCAACAGCCTTACAGAGAAACCATCTTGTTGTGCTATGATTTCTAAGTGTTGTTTTTAAGAATCAACCTTTCTACACACAACAGTTATATTCACCAAAACCAATATCATAGTTTATAGTTTATATTTCCCTTGCAGTTATCAATGAAGCACTCTTTGTCACCAACTCAGATTTATGTAGGCAGTCTTGTTTCATCTCCTCATTGCTTATGCAGTTTAGCTCTGTTTTTAAGGTATCGGCTTACTATAAAAATAACTCTGTTGGCATTCGATAGGATTGTGAAACCTTGGCGACTCAGGAAAAAGAGACAACACAAAAGCGTTGCAATAAATAAGCCAAGCAGAAAAGGAAAGGACCAAAGGATTGCAAAAATCAGCTGAAGACTAAGAACCAGAGGGCCCTTGATTTCCTTTCTACCCATCTAATTCTATTTATCTCAGATGTTGCTTTTCCCAAATAGTAGCCCCCACATGGCTGTGATACAAATGCAACTCCTGCAACCAACTGTGTAGGTCATTTTACTGCAATCAAGCACATAACAACCATGTTGGATGAGGCAAGTGATGTTTCTCGGGACATTATGAATGAGAGAGAAGGCTTGAACATATTCACCATTATAACATCAGTAATCCAATAGTTTATGCAGCTCCTTCCAAATATTAAAAGTACAGTGATACCTCATCTTACAAACGCCTCATCATACAAACTTTTTGAGATACAAACCCGGGGTTTAAGATTTTTTTGCCTCTTCTTACAAACTATTTTCACCTTACAAACCCACCGCCGCCGCTTGGATGCCCCACCTCCAGACTTCCATTGCCAGCGAAGCACCCATTTTTGCGCTGCTGGGATCCCCCTGAGGCTACCCTCCATGGGAAACCCCACCTCCAGACTTCCATGTTTTTGTGATGCTGCAGGGGAATCCCAGAATGTGAATCCCAGCAGAGCAAAACGGGTGCTTCGCTGGCAACGGAAGTCCGGAGGTGGGGTTTCCCATGGAGGGGAGCCTTAGGGGAATCCCAGCAGCACAAAAATGGGCACTTCAGCTGGCAAAAGGGGTGAATTTTGGGCTTGCACGCATTAATCGCTTTTCCATTGATTCCTATGGGAAACATTGTTTCGTCTTACAAACTTTTCACCTTAAGAACCTCGTCCCGGAACCAATTAAGTTTGTAAGACGAGGTATCACTGTATCTCTTCCTTAAACAGGTTGTAAGCTACTTGGAGTAATATGTGTAAATCTGTTCAGCTCCAAGACTTCATCCTCACTGCCTCTAAATGTAGCACAGTAACCTTTTCACATTCAGTGTTCTCATGACGTTGCCTTAGTCTCATCTCCAGAACATAGCTGAGATTACTTGAAAAGTGACACACAATTTTTTTAGTTGTCTTCTCCCTCTTTTCTCAATTCAATTTTTGCTATGAAGACGTAATTCAACAAGAATGTGGCTGATGATATGGACAAGGATTGGGATCTACCCAATCCCTAATGGCCACCTAATGCTGCTGTGGGCATGCTTCCTCCACTCCAGTTGCTGGGCACTGCCCTCAATGGTAATTTTGGTTTGGTTGCAAAACAGACTGGAAAGCTAGCTTCTAAAGTCCTCTCTCTGCATAATAATATCTGACCAGAAATTTCTGCACTGCTTGCCAGGTCTTATGTGGGTTCTTTATAAGCAAACATTTACATTTTTTTTCAAGAGAGATTAAAGTAGAAAAATGTTTAATGCAATTGGTTTACCAGTTATTTTTTCCATCTGAACATGACACTGGATGGAAGATGAAATGTAGCTGGGGAATCCACTAATTATTTTCCTTGCATTGAACCAGTCTTGCATTAAACCAGTGCTTTTCAAATAGTGGGGTCTCCCCTGAGGGGGTGCAGAGCAATGCCAGGGGGGGTGCATGACCCCAGGTAACATGCTTTTTTCCCGCAGGAAGTAGGATACATGTCTCACAGTCCACCCTGCCCAACCTGACACCCCCAAATTGCGCCCCACTGCAAAATGCACATCCTACCTGACACTTGCACCAGTATCTCCATCGCATTCCTTGGGCTGCCTTGAACACAAAGCTGAGGAAAGCAATGGATGTATTGGTACAAGTGCTAGATAGGATGCATGTCTTGCAGTGGGGCGCAATTTGGGGGTGGCAGGTTGGGTGGAAAGTTGGAGGGGCGCAAAATGTTTATTTCTTATGGGGGGGGGCACGTAACAAAAAAATAATTGAGAAGCACTGCATTAAACCAAGATGGTGAGCATCACTTGTAAACATAAGAAGCAATCCACCATATTTGACATAACAGTTTTCTTCCAGCTCACAGATTGGAAGAAAGTACAGCTGACTGTATGTGCCCTCTGACAGTAGTGTCTGCATCACACAGGCTTAGCTACCATTAGAAAAAAGGGAAGAAATTTAAATTAACAAGGAACTAATTGAACAATTTGTAAATTGTTCACAAGAAGACACACAATTCAACAGGGACCTGCAGCTTCTGAAGAATAAAGGGGAAAATAGGCATTCTTAAAAAATGTGAAATTTTTTCAGATTAACCAAATAATCGGAAATGGAAGAGGAATTTTATTTTTGCACAATCCGGAATACAGTGTTGCAATAATACCACTGTATAGTTTAGAATACAGCTATCACTTGAATTCCACTCTTCTGGAAATAAAGCATCTGTCTCAACTCAAAAGTTATACATTTTCTAGTGCATTTGGGGGCGGGGTAGTTCAAAATGTCTCCGAGTCTGCGGAGAGGGGTGGCATACAAATCAAATCAAATCAAATCAAATAAATAAATGCATAAATAAATAAATAAATAAATTAATTAATTAATTAATCAATCAATTAATTAATTGTGCTTTTTGAAAGAAAAGTGTCCATCTAACTGCAATTTTTATTCATTTTTTAAAAAATAGTTGCAGGTATCATTGAGATGAAAAAGTAGAACACACCTATAAATGTACAGATGAGAAAGTAGAACTCTATGCATGCAACTTGACCAGACAAAGGAGCTGCTGATTCAGTGAGTAAAATTAATGCTAAATATAGCTCTATTAATATGGGCTTGAAGTAATACATTCTAAAAAGGATACATTCTATTTTCAGCGATTCTATAAACAGATATGAAGTCTTCGGGAAGGGGACTTTTGTTTCAAGCGGATTTCTGATCAAGAGCTAAGGTTGGTAATTATCTAATAGAAATTAAGATTCCAAATCTGGGGAAACTAAACTGGAGAGAAAGGGATTGAAGTAGTGAAAGTGTTACTGGAGATCTAAAAATGCATCTTTCATTTAGGAAAAGTTGTTGATTTTGAATGAGGGTTAAAAAAAGGGAGAAAAATGGGCAAGAGATAAAACCAAATCGCAATAAGAATGAAGAGAAAGGCAAAAAAAGAGCTGGGGACTATTGTAGCCACTGGCAACCAGAGATTGGTGCCTTACAATGTTGGGATACTCCAGAAATAGCTGCTGATGGCAGTCTAATAATGGTAGTTGCTAGCAGCTGATGATAAACAGAGGACCAATCCTGAGTCAAAAGACCAGCAATGCTGGACTATGACAGATCAACTCATGCAGCATGGACATTGGCCAACTGGAGTTGAAGTTGCTGCAGAAGGAAAGCATATTCCCAAAGACGAAAGTAAAAAGATTAGCTTAGAAAGAGTTCTACTATTATGAGGCAGCTGATAGACTCACAGTCATAGAATGGGAGCCAAAGACTTGAGTAGGGGAAGGCCACCTGAGTATGACTCTGTTTAAAGCCATTTGTTTGTTTGTTTAAAAAAAGGACAGGAAGTGTGTAAATTAGTCAGACTAGCAATGAAATTGGCCAGAGTTGGTGAAAAAATGGGATAGAGAAAATTGAGTCACAAGCCACACTTTGGGTGAGGGGCAAAGAATGGCCATTTTTTTCTCTTTTCTTCTTTTTTTTTTAATGTACAGTGGTACCTCTACTTAAGAACGCTTCTACTTAAGAACTTTTCTAGATAAGAACTGGGTTTTCAATTTTTTTTTTGCTTCTTCTTAAGAACCATTTTTTACTTAAGAACCTGAGCCCAGAAAAATTTCCCAGGAAATTTGAGAGCAGCACAAAGGCCCGGCCAGTTTCCTGCCATTCCCCCCTTTAATCCCAGCCATCTCAGGCTTTTCTGGGCTGCCAGAGGAGCCTTTCAGTGGCACTCAAGGAGGCTTTGGCAGCCCAGAGCAAACGAAGTATATTTCTTTCTCTGGGCGCTTGGAGACGAAATAAACCTCTGCCAGTGCCCAGAGAAAAGAAACGCTCCCTTCGCTCTGGGCAGCGACTGTCCTCCTCCTCTTCCCAAATTCCAAGATTTTATTTTTTTCCTAATGGGTTTGCACGTATTATTTGCTTTTACATTGATTCCTGTGGGAAAAATTGCTTCTAGTTGCAAACTTTTCTACTTAAGAACCTGATCACAGAACGAATTAAGTTCTTAAGTAGAGGCACCACTGTATATTAAATTTCATCTTTTAATTGTATTTTTTAATAACAAGTATTATAAAAACAGGATAATCAATTGTGGGTTGTTCGCCCAGGTTTGGGTGAACCAGTAGTGGAGGTGTGAGGCTCCGCCCACTCACCCGGATGACTATCAGGATTAGAACGACACACAAAACTACTCTTGTATTGATGTTCTTATGAGACTTATAGTATCATGGATCTTTCACAATGGAGAAAAATATTATCTGTTCCCTCTCTGTTTCTTTCTAATTGCATTATTATTAGTAAATTATTTCTGATTCTAGTTATTAGAAGAAATACAAGTATGCCTTTTGTGCTTGTATTATTTTATCTAAGGTAGCATGTATTCTATGCAATGTAATGTCTTTTCCTGAAAATAAGATCCTGTCATATTTTTTGAACCCTGAAATAAGTGCTTGGCCTTATTGCCATACATTCAAAAGCCCAGTTGGGTTTATTATCAGGGGATGTCTTATTTTGGGGAAACAGGATATATAATAACAAACATACTTTCTATATGATTGGATATGATATTGAAAACTCAATTTAAACAAAAGCCTATTTTATTGAATGTGGATCTATTTTAAGATCAAGAATTGGGTTAATTGGTCACAACTTACTTATTTACACTTCTTAGTATCAAGACTGGACAACTGTTACCTTCCACATTTTATATATTTATAGACTATATCTGTCATAGATATAAAGATTATCTTCTATCCAATGTGTGGGAATAACTTTCAACTACGTGTATATAAAACACTGCACATGTATATTCATGTATATTCGTATGTAATTATGAAAGAACATCCTTGTACAAGATGAATATTACCTATTGTAATTTAAAATAGAATCTCTATCATTGAAAACCAGAATTCAAGTATGCTAAAAGACTTATATAGGGACTTCAAAGCAGTTTATAACAACCCATTATTCTTACAGGACAAATATCTGTCTTGGAACTAAAATAAATGCCTTAGATACTTTAAGTTGTAATATACATGCTTTACCATCTTTTTTTTTTATTTGAATACAAAAGGATATCAGTATATATTAAAATATATTGTACATAATAGTCTTTTAAATTATTATTTGAATAAAATACATTTAGATTTAATGATTCAGGCATCTTAAAATAGGCTTTAAATGAGGTTCTTCTTGTGTAGAGAACTTCTATAAAAAACATCAAATTAAACTGATAGCCATTATGAGTGGCAGAGTTAGTCTAAAAATGTACACGAATAATCTGCATATTAAAGGCAACTTTGCTTTATGCCCAATATTACAAAAAATCATGTTCAGGCAACAATCTTTCAAAATGAGGTGTTTTTTTTCATTGTAGTGCTTTGTATTATATGGGAACTCTTAATGAAAACATGTAGTGTATTTTAGATAGGTGAATTCTGCTGGTAATAGAAACATGATTTTACAATCTGAAATGTGGTTTTCTTTTCTTGACAGTTTTGAAAGCAACATGGCCCAGTAAATGTTTAATTACATCTTCTTCCAAGAAAGCTGCTTTTATATTTCCGTGGAATTTTGGCTTCTACAGTTGGCTCAGCATGGTTACAACTGACTGAACTACATCAGGAAGTTTCCCAGGCATGACTTAAGAGGTTTTTAAGGGCCTGTGAAATTTTATTGGTCTTCTTTATCCCATACAAGGATAGAGAAGTGTTTTGAAACTGCGAACTTCAGCACAAATTATTTTTATAATTCAAGTGAAGCAAATGTGTACAAACAACTGCTTTAAACTCAATGTAAATCATTCTAAACTTGACTGTAAAAAATATGATTTTTGTAATAGAGTTATTAAAGTCTGCAATGCTCTATCTGATCCTGTTGTCTCAGTTACAAATTTTCACAGTTTTAGTCACAAATTGATTTCCATGGATCTTACTTCATACTTAAGAGGTCTGTAAGACGGGCTGTGCATAAGCACACTAATGTGCCTTTTATCCCTGTTGTTGTATTTTTATATTATTCCTGTTTTTATTTCTGTTTGATAAATTACAATAAATAAATAAAACAAAATACAGTGGTACCTCATCTTACGAACGCCTCTTCTAACGAACTTTTCAAGATACGAACCCGGTGTTTAAGATTTTTTTTGCCTCTTCTTCTGAACTATTTTCACCTTACGAACCCAAGCAGCTGCTGCTGGGATGAAGGGGTTTCTTTCCCCCCCTTTTTTTTGAAGAAAGAAAAGGGAGGGGCTACTTGGAGTAGGAAACATTTTGCAGAGAAACAACGTGCTTGCAAAGGAACTGAAAGGGTGTCTTTTTAAGAAAGAAAAGGGAGGAGGGAGGGGCAGCTTGGGGGAGGAAAATTTTTGCAGAGAACAATGTGCTTGCAAAGGAACTGAAAGGGTGTCTTTTTAAAAAAGAAAAGGGAGGAGGGAGGGGCAGCTTGGGGGAGGAAAAAGTTTGCAGAGAACAAAGTGCTTGCAAAGGAACTGAAACGGTGTCTTTTGAAGAAAGAAAAGGGAGGGGCGCCTCCCTTGCCTTTCTTCCTTCCCACTCACCCTTTAGCCTAGCCTTGCTTCTTCCACCCGCCCCCTTTAGCTGCTCCTCCCTGCCCTCTGTTCACCTCCCTTCTAAAGTTTGGGATTTTCCTGAAGGATTTGCACGCATTATTTGCTTTTACATTGATTCCTATGGGAAACATTGTTTCATCTTACGAACTTTTCACCTTACGAACCTCCTCCTGGAACCAATTAAGTTCGTATGATGAGGTACCACTGTAATAAATATCCTATGAAGTTTGTATCTTTGAAACAAAGCCTCAATCTAACAAAACCATGGAATCAATCTATTTTTCAATAGCCTGCCCCTCTTCAATATTATTATTATTATTATTATTATTATTATTATTATTATTATTATTATTATTATTTAGATTTGTATGCTGCCCCCTCTCCAAAGACCATAATATACAAAGAAAGTTCATCTTAAACTCACAAGTTCTGCAAATAATTACAGTAAGTCAGTGCTAACAAAGGGGGGAGGGGTTATGAAACTTTCATCTCTACTATCCTACTGGGAATTTCAATTGATTGTCTACTTCATTTGTTCAGACCCCCCTCCCCCGTCTAAATAGCTATTGGTTGTATAAAAACAAAACTTTTCCAAAAATCCACTTTCCAATGAACAATGATTCAGGATTTATCTTCTGCTCCTCCAGTTCTAATTCACAGCTTTTCCACTTCTAAAAAACTTCCCTCATTTCCATTTGTTTTGTGTTGCTACCTTAACACTAATTACCTGGAAGAGCAGTGTATCTTCACCCAAACAATTATTTTTTTAAGTGCAGGCTCCAACTTAGAGTTGCTGAGGAAAAAGCAAGTTTCTTCCATCTAGTATCATTTCTAGTATGCAATCACCTGAAAAATCAGAATTGTTTTTGTATTCAGATATTTCAGTAATTTTATTTTGCTAAGGAATTATGACTTCAGAATCTCTGCTATACCCAGCAGTAATTATAGTCACTGTAACTGAAGAGGAGAAAGAAGAGGCAGGCTAGGTAAAGCTTTTAAAAGTAATAAAAATTTAGATTGACTGATTATCAGTGTTTTATTACCGTAAAACTAAGAGAACAGACTAACCCAGTATTAACACACTGGCATGCTGTTCTGGTTTATTTTCTGGCACTGGTCTGGATGAAGTTGGAAATATTGACTCTTATTTGCCATTTATCAATATTTCAGATTCTGCATTGGAAGTTAAAACTTGGAAAATCTCAACTATAGTGTACAGTACAGATATGTGTGACTATCCAGATGTTAGATAATCCAGATGTTATATAACTCCCATAAACACTGCCAATGGTATAAATTGAATTAATGGAATATGTAAATGTAAATGTATCTTTGTTAGGCAGGGCTAATCTCAAAAATTACTTCACATCTTGCTTTGAAATTTTGACACAGCATTCCATTTGCACACAGTCCTTATGATATACATATATTGTATAGATATCCCACCATACTTGGGTGGAACCAAGAACCCTGTGTGGTAGACTGGTCTTATCGTATTTTGGCAGATGGATTGGGCCAGTCTCTTAAACCAAAGGGGACAGGGAAGGGAGAGGGAGAGAGAGAGAGAGATGTACAATTGTCAGCTTGGATTGAACCAAGAACCCTAAGAGGTAAGATAGTCTTATCATATTTTGGAAGATGGATCAGGCCAGTCTCTTAAACCAGAGGAGAGTGCATGGAGGGAGAGAGATGTACAAATGGCACCCTGCTCTCTAATGTTAATCCCCTCAAACTGTATGATATAATTGAGCAGGGGGTTTGACTAGAACACTTCCAAGGTCCCTTCAAACTCTGTTTTTCTGAATAAATTGAGCAGGGTATTCAAAAATGTAAACATGTATTTTCTCATTTCTTTCTTTTTCACTTAACCAGACTGAATGAATGAATGAATGAATGAATGAATGAATGAATGAATGAATGAAGCCAATTAGCACATGAGCTGAAATAAGCCTCCTCCCCAAAATAAGGCTCCCTCCAACTACTTTCCGGGGAAAGTGGGGGGACATGCCGGGAGCTGCTCTTTTTGCAGTGGGCACTCTTTTGATCAGGAGAGCAAGAGTAAGCAAGAGGTGGGTGTACACCACTGCACACACCCTGCAGGACTAGCTCGGCTTCTCTGGACTCTGCCTTTAGCAATTTGAAACACCCTCCTGCCTGCGAGGAAGAGGAGACAAGCATCGATCCCTGCCTCACAGTCTTCTCACAGGCAGGAGCATGTCTCAAAATGCTGCCAGAGGTGTGCGTGTATATCTCCATCTCTCCCTCCCTCTCCAGCCAAAAGAGTGCCCACCACAGAAAGAGTGGCTCCTGGCTGGGAGAGTGAGAGCAAGTGAGAGGTGAGTGCGCACACATCCCGAAGGGCTAACTCAGTTCCTCTGGGCTCTGCCTACGGCAATTTGAAACATGTTCTTGCCTGTGAGGAAGAGGAGGCGAACATTGGTTCCTGCCTTGCCGCCTCCTCGCAGGCAGGAGCATGTTTCAAATTGCTGAAGAAGCAAGTTAGTCCCACAGGGTGTGTGCGCACATGTTCCTCAGTGGTATGTCCACTGACCCTCCCCTGCCTCCGTCTCTCAAGTGAAGCGGGAGAAGGAAGAAACTCTTGTGGGCTGCCTGAGGCAAAGCACCTGCCCTTCCTCTTTTCTTCCCTCCTCACCCCCCCCTCTCTCTCCCTCTCTCCCTCTGCAGCAGAGGTCTTCAAACATGGCAACTTTAAGACTTGCAGACTTCAACTCCCAGAATTCTTCAGACAGCATAACTGACTGAAGAATTCTGGGAGTTGAAGTCCACAAGTCTTAAAGTTGCCAAGTTTGGGAACCCCTGCTCTGCAGGAACCTTTTGGCTGCATGCAAGAAATCTTTCACTTCCAAACTGCCACAAATGAGTCTTCATGAGACTCATAGTGCATGTGCAGTCTCTTGGAGCAAAAGGGCAGAAAGATTTATTGTGTTCAGTGTGCAGCCAAAAGGTTCTTTTTCCTGGTGCTGTGTCTTAAGTACACTCTTCTCCCCCGCTAAGAGCGAGAGGGACACATTTGGAAGAGACAAGGAAGTGCATGCCCAGCTGCTTCTGCTGCTTAGCCCAGCTAGAGATTTGCTGCAGCTCAGTTTCCTCAGGCAGCCCATGAGAGTTTCTTCTCCCTCCCATTTCTCTTGAGAGCCGGAGGAAGAGGAGGATCAGTGGACACAACACCAAGGAATGTGATGGAGCTACAAGTCCCACGTAGGACATGCGACTCGTGGCCCACCACACCTTGCCCCACCCAAACTGTCACCCCAAATTGTGCCCCACTACGAGACACACACCCTACTTGACACTTGCAGCTCCATCACATTCCTCAGCGTTATACCCACAGAAGCCCTTGTCAAAGAAAACTTCTTGTGAGTTCAAGAAGTTTAACTGAACTTGCGAGAATTTTTCGTTTACAATGGGCTTTCCTGGACACAACACCAAGAAATGTGACAGAGCTACAAGTATCAGGTAGGACGCCTGTGTCACACTGCCACACATCCCACCTGTCAGAAATGAGTCTCTATGAGACACATCATGCTGCTGCTGCTGCCTTATGGAGCAGGACTCTGCAAGACTTGCACCTAGCTGTGCTGTCCCAACAGCAATCCTGCAGTCCATGCATGCAATAGCACAAGAAGCCTTGCAGAGTCCTGTTCCACGAGACGGTTGTGGCAGGACGGCTATTCAGCCAACGCCAAAAACAGGGAGAAGAGGCAGCAGCGATGGGACATGTAGTCCCACACTTGTCACTTACTGTACCCCCAAAATAATAAGCCCCTTCCCGATAATAAGGCCAAGGACATATTTCGGGGTTCAAAAAAATATAAGGCCCTGTCTTATTTTCGGGAAAGCACATTACTGTATTTATATTTATAGCACTAAACTGGTATAATTGCATTTATTACAAAGTTCCTATTGAATCTCACCCTAAATTTACAACCAAACTTGACTCTAATATAGTGACCTGTTTCTGTAATTCAACCTGTTACAAAATCCCACATAAATGGTACTATACACCTGTACAAATTGCACACTTCCAGGGGAAAGAGAAGGGCATATGTTGGCACGGATGCCAGAAAAAAGGAATTTTTATGCATATGATCTGGGAGTGTGCAGAAATTCAGAAATTCTGGAATGTAGTCCAGAATGAAATTAATAAAATGTTAAACATTAACTGGATTATTACAAAAGAAATAGCAATTTTAATCAAATATAGAGAACTAGGAGAATTTAAGGAAATTAAAACCGCAGCATTGGAAAGTGCTCAAGCGGTGATGGTATTAGGATGGAAAGATTCTACAAAATGGACACTACAAAATTGGTACTGGTATATGGTGGATCACATACATTTTGAAATTATGGAAATAAGATTAAATAATTTTGATAAGAATAAATTGGAGAAGCTGATGGAGCGATGGAACAAGGTAAAAGACTATATGTTAAGTAGAATCTGTGATGTAAATATGAAAAATAAATTACAATCACTCTTTCAGTAATATTTGTTCAAGATAGAGCCAAGGATCAATAGATAGATAAATAAGTAAAAAAAAATTGAATCCTCTTATAGGGGTGGTGGGGGTGATGGGGGGTGAGTCTTGTTAGGTGATGGGCACATGCACAGTGCACTGTTATATGTTTGTTTTATGTAAACCTATAAAAACCAATAAAAATATTTTTTTAAAAAACCTGTTACAAAATCCCTTTGCAGGTTTCTTACATGCTATGTTATATGGGCGAACATAAGATAAAATAATGATATACAGTGATCCCTCGATCATCGCGAGGGTTCCGTTCCAGGACCCCTCGCGATGATCGATTTGTCGCGAAGTAGCGGTGCGGAAGTAAAAACACCATCTGCGCATGCGCAGATGGTGTTTTTATTTCCACAGCAGCAGCGAGGAGCCGAAGATTGGGTTTCCCCGCCGCCTCGCTGCTGCTGCTTGTCCGCGCGCGTGCCGCCCGCCCCCCGCGCTGTTGCTGGGGCCGCTTCTCAGCTGAGAAGCGGCCCTGGGGTTTCCCCCGCGTGCGCGCGTGCTGCCCGCCCCCCGCGCTGTTGCTGGGGCCGCTTCTCAGCTGAGAAGCGGCCCTGGGGTTTCCCCCGCGCGCGCGCGTGCTGCCCGCCCCCCGCGCTGTTGCTGGGGCCGCTTCTCAGCTGAGAAGCGGCCCTGGGGTTTCCCCCGCGCGCGCGCGTGCTGCCCGCCCCCCGCGCTGTTGCTGGGGCCGCTTCTCAGCTGAGAAGCGGCCCTGGGGTTTCCTCCGCGCGCGCGCGTGCTGCCCACCCCCCGCGCTGTTGCTGGGGCCGCTTCTCAGCTGAGAAGCGGCCCTGGGGTTTCCCCCGCGCGTGCGCGCGCTGCCCGCCCCCCGCGCTGTTGCTGGGGCCGCTTCTCAGCTGAGAAGCGGCCCTGGGGTTTCCCCCGCGCGCGCGCGTGCTGCCCGCCCCCCGCGCTGTTGCTGGGGCCGCTTCTCAGCTGAGAAGCGGCCCTGGGGTTTCCTCCGCGCGCGCGCGTGCTGCCCACCCCCCGCGCTGTTGCTGGGGCCGCTTCTCAGCTGAGAAGCGGCCCTGGGGTTTCCCCGCGCGTGTGCCGCCCACCCGCCCACGCCGTTGCTCGCGCCTTACCGGGGCAAGAGGGGGAAGACCCAGGGAAGCCTCTGCCCGGCGGGGAAACTCCACCATCTACGCATGCGTGGAAGGGCACGCATGCGCAGATGGTGGAGTTTACTTCCGGGTTGAAAACTCGCGATATAGCGTTTAGCGAACATCGAGATCGCGAAACTCGAGGGATCACTGTATATTTTGCGGATCTCCATAGAGATAGAACAGGCAAGGACAGGCGTGTCAAACTGGCAGTCTGCTGGCCGGATGCATCCCATGCAGGCCATGCCCACCTCAGCTCCATGAAGGGGGAATGCAATACGTCACGTGATGGCAACGTGACACGGCGAGTTTAACACCTATGGTCTAGGACAGGGCTAAGCAAAGTTGGTTCTTCTATCACATGTGGACTTCAACTCCCAGAATTCCTGAGCTAGCAAGATTGGCTCAGGAATTCTGGGAGTTGAAGTCCACAAGTCATAGAAGAGCCAACTTTGCCTAGCCCTGGTCTAGGAGAACCATAACAAAGCATATTTAAAGGATGTTCTGCAAAATACATCAGTGCAAACCAAGCCACACTCTTTTATGTTATTAAAAATGCTGAGCTGAAATGAGCTGCATCAGGAAATCCATCTCTACAGTTTCCATATTGCTATTGCTTTGCTGGCAGTCTCATCAGAAGGTTATCTGAACATGCAGATGTTCACAAGTACTCCTAGAAGCAGATTTTACATCAACTTTTACAGCAGCCATGAAATCCTTGCAAATGTGACTACTTTCATGCTGTAAAGCATTGAGATGTCTAAACTTGACAAACGTTAAGACTTGTGGACTTCAACTCCCAGAATTCCTCAGCCAGCAGTCAGCTGAGGAATTCTGGGAGTTAAAGTCCACAAGTCTTAAAGTTACCAAGGTTGGAGATTCCTGCCTTAAAGAAAGATGACAGTATAATTTGCACCCCTTTTGAATTATTTTCACAGCTCTACCTACCAATCAATCTTTGTTTCAAAAAACAGTTTTTCTTTAGCTTTCAGCTCTGTTCAGTTCAAACCATCCAAGAGGCTCATTTGCCTTTTCTCTCTCATGTAAACAAACTCTCTCACACACAAACTCACAAAGAGACGAGTTCTTGAGATTATGGCTTTACATGAAACCATCTTCCAAATTCACATCCTTTCTGCCTCCGTCCTTTCATGCTAGCAAACATACTTTTTATCTGATATTCTTGGGTCCATAAATATCTCAACTCAATGATTTTTTTTAAAAAAGGCATTACTCCACATAAATCTGTCCAGAGATTAGTTTAAATACCCATAGTTGCAGAAACAACACCACAGTTCTTAAATGTCCAGAGCATTTTCACATCAAGTTTTCTTGATGATGAGTATTTAAATGGTGGCACATTTAAGGGGCACAAGAAAAAGTAGAGTTGGTTCAACCAAGTCAAGAATTCAATCTCAAAACAAGAGCCAACCATCAAAATCAGTCTCAGTCTCAGTTTCAGTCTCTCTCTCTCTCTCTCCTCCCTCCCCTCTCCTTCTCTCTCTCTCTCTCTCTTTCTGTATCTCCTACACAAACAGCAACTTCTAGAAGCTCAAAAATGATTCAGTGTAGGAGAAAGTACAAACATGAAAGAGAATTGGAACTGTAAAACAAATGCCCCATTTCCCCTTCTATATATGAGAAATACATGGCAATGTTGACAGAAAAAATGAGACATGTTACCCAAAATAGTGGCTCATCTATAAATGCAGCAAACTGCAAGGGTCATAACTGATGAGACTTCGTTAAGTCTATTTTATCTACTTAAAAGGCTTTACATATCTGAAATCAACAATTGTCCCTGGAAACTGACTATAGATTCTATTAAGTATTCATTACACTATACTTGTTTTAAACAAGGACTCTCTCTTAAAGCTTGTCAGATGGGTAACATTACCACTTTGTTGTCATTTTGTGTCATGTGAATCTTAATTAATCCTTCCAGCTATCCATCATGAAATTTTACTCACTTGAATCTGAGCCCGAAAGGAGACTAAATCAGTTATCAGTTAAAGACCTCTTTGGTTACTTAATGAATAATCTACACAGGGAACTAGACATGCTCTGTTGCACAGAGATGATGGAAATTACAGTTCAAGACATCTGGAGAACACCAGGTGGAAAGGCGGGCCTATAGGCTCCTCCAGGCTATTTAACATCTACATAAAACATTTAAGGGAGGTTATACAAATTTGCCTTTTTACATTATATAGAACATTCACTTGTCCTGTTAATAGAATAGGCATGTAGACTTGACCCAAACTGCATCAGCTAAACATTTTTTTTAATGGGGATTTTGGCTGAAGTAACTTTGGCACAGGATTTGAGAATATTTTTGGAAGCTTTAAAAAACACCCTAAGCTTCTGGGTTTTATTATTTAACAGAAATCTTATTTCTATGTATCAAAGCAAAACAAAATGGTATTCACTCACACTTTTACTATACAACAGAACAACAGCAGCAACAAAACTAAGGTGGAATCATTAACATTTGTTCTGACTTTGGTGCATAAGAACTGGAATTTTGCAGAATTGTAGCTCATCACAGTTCTTGGGAGAAGGTAACACAAATATAAGCTTTGGGGTATTTCTAAAGTTTTTTGAAATTTTAGGATGAATCAATAAGGTTCTCTGAAAGTTATTACAAGTCTCTGCTCTTGCTGTTTAGTGTATTGTTTAAAATTATAATACATCATGTGCTCTCGTGAAGGTTTAATATAATAGAACATGTTGCCTAATCTGTTATGGTAACACATCTTACAGGCCTGTACAAAATAGAACAGGAATGGAGAACACATGGCTCTTCAAGCGTTACTGACTATAGTGCCCATATGCATTAATTTTGAGGGATCAGATTATTAGTAGTAGTACAGTGATCCCCCGCTCGTTGCAAGGGTTCCGTTCCAGGACCCCCCGCAACGAGCGGGTTTTCGCGAAGTAGCGCTGCGGAAGTAAAAACACCATCTGCGCATGTGCAGATGGTGTTTTAAACTTCCGCAGCGCTAGCGAGGAGCCGAAGATTGGGGGGCGGGGCGGCTCTTTTAAAACATCGCCGCCGACATGGGGTGCTCGCTAGCACCCCCCCGAACCCCCAACCCGGGTTTGGGGGGGTGCTAGCAAGCCCCCCATGTCGGCGGCGATGTTTTAAAAGAGCCGCGCTGCCCCCCAATCTTCGGCTCCTCAGTGGCGAGCGAGCGAAGCCAAGCCGGCAGCAATGTCGCCGCCGCTGCAGCCAACGCGCGCTACGATCTTCCGGGCCAGCCAGGCTCAGTCACGGAAGGTAGCTGCTTGGCCCGGGATGCTGGGCCGAAAGGAGCCGGGCTTGAAGATCGCAGCGCGCGTTGGCTGCGGTGGCGAGGGCTTGCGATGGAGGGTGGAGGAAGCGGCCATGGGAGGGCGAGCTGCCTCAGGGAGGAGGATCGGGCGGGACCAGGTGGGGGCTGGAATTTCTCCGCTGGGAAGAAGCGGCCAGGGCGAAGGGCGGGCGAGCGGCGAAGGGCGGGCGAGCAGGTGCTGGGGAGGGCTTCTCGCCCTCCCGCCAGCAAGAGGGGGAGCGAACGGCGTGGGCAGGCGAAGGACGGGCGAGCGGCAGCGAGGAGTTTGCGTGGGCAGTGGGGAAACTCCTCGCTGATGCCAGCAAGAGGGGGAAGACCCAGGGAAGCCGCCCAGCAGCTGATCTCCCGGTTGCCATCTACGCATGCGTGCCCATAGAAAAAAAGGGCACGCATGCGTAGATGGTATTTTGACTTCCGGGTTGAAAAATCGCAAATTACCCTGTTCGCAATGGTCGGGGACGCAATAACCGGGGGATCACTGTAATAATAAAATGTATGTGCTGCCTCAATATATGAAGGACCAAATGTGATTCCCATCTTTTTGGGAATTCACTTTTTCTGAATTTTCCTCTAACATGTGGAACTTTGAGCAAGCCCTTTCAATTATTAAAAATCAAGTGGTTGTTTTCCGTTTTAATTTTAATCTTTAATTTTTTTTCAACCACACATAGCTGACTCTTGGAATAGCCACTGGAGTCAGAAGACTTCAAAAGACAGTGTGATAAATTATCACTATTATTATCATCATCATCATCATCATCATCATCATCATCATCATCATTATTATTATTATTATTATTATTATTATTATTATCCAGTCAGCGAAGCAGTGGAAGTGATGTGCCGGTGCCTGGAGGCTGTTGGGGCCTGGATGGGTGTCAACAAACTCAAACTCAATCCAGACAAGACGGAGTGGCTGTGGGTCTTGCCTCCCAAGGACAATTCCATCTGTCCGTCCATTACCCTGGGGGGAGAAACATTGACCCCCTCAGAGAGGGTTCGCAACTTGGGCGTCCTCCTCGATCCACAGCTCACATTAGAGAAACATCTTTCAGCTGTGGCGAGGGGGGCGTTCGCCCAGGTTCGCCTGGTGCATCAGTTGCGACCCTATCTGGACCGGGAGTCACTGCTCACAGTCACTCATGCCCTCATCACCTCGAGGTTCGACTACTGTAACGCTCTCTACATGGGGCTACCTTTGAAAAGTGTTCGAAAACTTCAGATCGTGCAGAATGCAGCTGCGAGAGCAATCATGGGCTTTCCTAAATATGCCCATGTCACACCAACACTCCGCAGTCTGCATTGGTTGCCGATCAGTTTCCGGTCACAATTCAAAGTGTTGGTTATGACCTTTAAAGCCCTTCATGGCATCGGACCAGTATATCTCCAAGACCGCCTTCTGCCGCACGAATCCCAGCGGCCAGTTAGGTCCCACAGAGTGGGTCTTCTCCGGGTCCCGTCAACGAAACAATGCCACTTGGCGGGACCCAGGAGAAGAGCCTTCTCTGTGGTGGCCCCGGCCCTCTGGAACCAACTCCCCCCAGAGATTAGAACTGCCCCTACCCTCCTTGCCTTTCGTAAGCTACTCAAAACCCACCTCTGCCGCCAGGCATGGGGGAATTAAGACTTCTTCTCCCCCTAGGCTGATACAACTGTAGAAACATAGAAACATAGAAGACTGACGGCAGAAAAAGACCCCATGGTCCATCTAGTCTGCCCTTTTACTATTTCCTGTATTTTATCTTACAATGGATATATGTTTATCCCAGGCATGTTTAAATTCGGTTACTGTGGATTTACCAACCACGTCTGCTGGAAGTTTGTTCCAAGGATCTACTACTCTTTCACTGTATGTATGGTATGTTTGTACGTATGCTGGTTTTATACATTAAGGGGTTTTAAGTTAGTTTTTAGTATTGGATTTTTACTGTATATTGTTCATGTATATTGTTCATGACTGTTGTTAGCCGCCCCGAGTTTTCGGAGAGGGGCGGCATATAAATCCAATAAATTGAATTGAATTGAATATTATTATTATTATTATTATTATTATTATTATTATTATTATTATTATTTAGATTTGTATGCCGCCCCTCTCCGCAGACTCGGGGCGGCTCACAGCAGTAATAAAAACAATATACAGTAACAAATCTAATATTAAAAGTCTAAAATAACAAATCTAATATTAAAAGTCTAAAAAACCCATTATTTAAAAAACATACACACAAACATACAATACTATAACTGGAATATATAACAATATAACTACCATCAGTCAATGGTAACAATATAACTACCGTCAGTCAATTGCAAAAGGCAATTCATTTAGAATAGCTTAATCTGCAACACCTTTAACAGCATCAGACATAGTCTCTGCACCTTTAAAAGCGTCAGACAATGTCTGCCTACCCAGGATCCTTGGAAGAACTCAATGGATGGATAAAAAATGCAAAACTAGTCTAAACATCTGACTGACTATGACCAACCATAAAGTAGTACTATAATATCAATATTATAGAGATGTATCTTTAATTTTAGGAAATAGTTCTCCAGAAACTATATCCTAAATTTGGTAGACTAGGTAACACTTCAGTTTACCAAATTAAGAAGTTGTGTTTTTACTCATTTCATCACTAGAGAGGTTAAATGTGACAGAAAAGTTCTTGTTTGTTTCCAAAGAAGACTCTTATGATAGAAGACTGAAGCAGGGAAATTTACATGTAGGTATTACATTCTAATTCAAAATAGATCTTCCTGTTAAGTATGTTAGAAAAAGAAAATTCATGCAATTTTATGTTACAATTCTGAACACAAGGAGTAAAAAGCAAGAACACATTGATTGCATATTTATACAGGCACCAATTTGAGTGCATGATCACAGAAAATAAGGATATAAAAGTCATGCCCTTATAAAGTCAACTTCAGCTTGTCCAACAGAAACACAAAGAGTGCCTTTTAAAAGTGCCCTAGACACATTGCCAGGAAAATAACTAAGATGTTTTACTAGAGCAGAATATATTTAGAAGGAATGAAATAAAGTATCTTTGCAGAAACGGATAGCATGGATTCCACTGATTTAAATCTGTGCCTAATTTAATACTATTTTCAAGTCATTTTCCAAATGCAGTTTAAAATCAACCTAAACAGTGTCAGGTGCTGCTCCAAGCAAGCATTTTACCAAATAACAACATGGGCACCTGTTTATACATCTCTGTTCTTGGCAGAGAAGCCACCATCAAGATAATGTGAGAAGTAAATTAGCATTAGTCCTGAACGTACACCGGTGACAGGAGACAATTCCCAACAGTTTAACTCAGGTTGTAATATTGCCTCCTCTTTGTTGGTTGTCACTCTGAATATTATGTCAGAATCCCTTTTAAGATGTCTGGCAATACAGCTGCAGTGGGGAAGAAAGGGAGGAAGATACTAAGCAAATATAATTGGCTTAAGAGAACATATTGGGGGAGATAGAGAGAAGATATGTAAGAGACAGACCCATCATTCCTTCTTTGTAAAAAAAAAAAAAAAAAAGCAAGAAACATTTGTGCTTACTTGGCAGCCAAACTTGCAGGTGCTAAATCAGTGCTGGCTGATCACTTTATACATGATTTAGCCCAATGATTAGCTTTCTCATAAAATTAACTGGGCAGGATTTTCACTCTAAGTGAAATTAGTGTTGAGACAGCCAATGTTTGCCAATGAGAACTAAACTTGCTCTGAATGTGGAAATATATATCTTCCTCAGACAGAAAAAGAGTCAGTGCTTCAGGTTTTAGGTATTGCTTAAAAAATTACCTGGAACTTTAAAGAAAATAAAAAAGAAAGGTTTTACGTGACCAAAAATTTTCTTTCTAATCTATGAATTTGAGCTTGGATCACACACATATATGTACATCTGGGGTGTATGGAGTGTTCCGGGGGGTAGCACCGCTAGTGTAGGAGCATGTCATGTCCTTTACAGCAGCCCATTTTAGGGCAGCTTTTAGGGCAGCTTGCTCACCTTTGGTCCCCACCTTATTTATTTATTTATTTATTTATTTATTTATTTATTTATTTATTTATTTATTCCTTCCTTCCTTCCTTCCTTCCTTCCTTCACTCACTCACTCACTTATTTATTTAATTGGATTTGTATGCCGCCCCTCTCCCAGGACTCGGGGCGGCTCACAGCATATATAAAAAAGAACAGTAATATAATCCAATTAGTACTACAATATTAAAAACAATTAGAAAGAAAAGATTAACCTAAAAAATTAACTCATAACCAAACATTCAGCAATCATACTTAAGGCATTCAGTGGTCAGGGGAAGATCTAAGAGTCCCAAACCTGGCGGCAAAGATGAGTTTTTAAGCTCTTTTGGAAGGCAAGGATGGAGGGGGCAGTGCGAATCTCTGGGGGGGGGAGTTGATTCCAGAGGGCCGGGGCTCCCACAGAACCTGTCATTCAGCTCTCACCTGTGGTTCCCAGTAGCAGTAGCATGTGCAGCGGCCATACCCCGGGCAACAGCTGCGACAGGCTGGCCAAACCAGGCTGAGATTAGCCATTGGATCATTGATCTTCAATGACATAGGGACTTGTCTATCCCGAGCATAGGGGAAGGTTTGGTAGGGAAAGTTTGCCTATTTGCCGATGACTCTAAAGTGTGCAATAGGGTTGATATTCCTGGAGGGGTCTGTAATGTGGTAAATGATTTAGCTTTACTAGATAAATGGTCAAAGCAATGGAAACTGCAGTTTAATGTTTCCAAATGTAAAATAATGCACTTGGGGAAAAGGAATCCTCAGTCTGAGTATTGTATTGGCAGTTCTGTGTTAGCAAATACTTCAAAAGAAAAGGATTTAGGGGTAATGATTTCTGACAGTCTCAAAATGGGTGAACAGTGCAGTCAGGCGGTAGGGAAAGCAAGTAGGATGCTTGGCTGCATAGCTAGAGGTATAACAAGCAGGAAGAGGGAGATTATGATCCCGCTATATAGAATGCTGGTGAGACCACATTTGGAATACTGTGTTCGGTTCTGGAGACCTCACCTACAAAAAGATATTGACAAAATTGAACGGGTCCAAAGATGGGCTACAAGAATGGTGGAAGGTCTTAAGCATAAAACGTATCAGGAAAGACTTAATGAACTCAATCTGTATAGTCTGGAGGACAGAAGGAAAAGGGGGGACATGATCGAAACATTTAAATATATTAAAGGGTTAAATAAGGTTCAGGAGGGAAGTGTTTTTAATAGGAAAGTGAACACAAGAACAAGGGGACACAATCTGAAGTTAGTTGGGGGAAAGATCAAAAGCAACATGAGAAAATATTATTTTACTGAAAGAGTAGTAGATCCTTGGAACAAACTTCCAGCAGACGTGGTAGATAAATCCACAGTAACTGAATTTAAACATGCCTGGGATAAACATATATCCATCCTAAGATAAAATACAGAAAATAGTATAAGGGCAGACTAGATGGACCATGAGGTCTTTTTCTGCCGTCAGACTTCTATGTTTCTATGTTTCTATATGAAGATAGATTCCCGTGGACTGAGCGGATTAAATCTTCTAGATTAGGACAATGGTCATGAAGGCGGTCTCTGCAAGCTATGTGGTACGCTAAGAGCAGGGCAAGCCCAGACCATCTCCAACTGTCTTGATTCTGCCCTGGTTTTGGAGCAAGATGGAATCTGGGAAGAGAGAGTGAAGCTGACTATGCGCACTTCTCCCTCACTTTAATCCAATTCACGTGCAAGTCTTGACATCCCTCCCAAGATGTCACGGTCCTCTTTGAAAATGATGGGCGAACATCATATGTACATCCCCTCCCTCCCAACTCTTATTTATTCAGAATTCTGGTTATGTCCTGCCTGGGCTGTAGCAGAAAATATTAATATGCATTCCTTGAAGGACTTCAAAGGTTGCTTTAACAAAATATATCAGTTCTTAGTTCTTAGCATTTAAAGCAGCTCTTTCATCACGGAGAGGGGCGGCATACAAATCCAATAAATAAATAAATAAATAAAATAAAAAGGAAAGACTGGGTAATGCAATTCTAGGTGGTCATGATTTAATTTGTTGTTTAAAAATGGATTAGTAGTTACTAATGCAACTACAATTCTTGTATGGCAGGAAAAAAATGTGTATGGTTTTAATTTATTTCCTTTGCTACTTTAATTTCATTCTTTCTTTACAGCTATGTTAGTCTGTTCACCCTACTTAGTTTTTTTATATTGTACCTAGTTTTTGAACGAGTTAAGTTGTATTCATAAGATTTTTTTTTGTGGGGGGGGTGATACTGCTACTTGTCACTTTTAAGAAAATTAATAACATTTATGCCAGAAATCCTTCCAAATTCCAGAATTCCCTGATTCCTGAGAAAAGGTAAGCATACAAGCTGAAAACAATGCATCTGCTATAATACAAGGAGACCTGAAAACATTTCTACTATGAGAATAGAACAGAATAAGAGAGTTGGAAGGGACCTTGGAGGTCTTCTAGTCCAACCTTCTTCTTAGGCAGGAAACCCTATACCACTTCAGACAAATGCTTCTCCAAAGCTTTTGCGGTGCTTGGAAGTGATCAGTGGGGATTCTCTGAAAGTTGGGGAAAACACCAGAGAAAGGGTGGGGATGATTTACAAATGCTTATTTGAGAGCTTGTGGAAGACATGAATTCCAGAAATTCTTTCTTGTCTCATGAAACATGGATGGAATGCTGCTTTTCAGAAAACTCCTCTCCACAAGATTGCCCTCCAAAAGGAAAATAAAAGTGTCTTATCTTTTAAGAGCTTAGTAAATATGCTTATTATTTCCATTACTCATAAAAAAAATTAAACCATTATTTTTATTACCTTGCTAAACCTGAATTTCTTATATGTATGCAAATTTGCTTTAACATTTAGCAACCTTTTGCTTTGCCAAATTTGCTTGCCTGAAACAAAATGTTGCATAAAGCCGTTAAACAAAATATTGTTCTAACTGAACATTTGCAGGTTTCTGTTCAGCACAGGACCGTGTTTTTGCAAAAATGAAATTACTGCCAGTTCCAACACTGTTATTCAACTTCCCAGGAAAAGATAATGTAATATTAGATTTTTGTTAATCAAGATGCCTAATACACCTGCCTCCCTACCTATTTTTCCTACTAAACCACCCAGGGAAGTGGGCTGGGCTGAGTAACTGATCTACAGTCACCCAGCTGGTTTTTATGCCTATGGGGAACTAGAACTCACATTCGCCTGTTTCCTGGGCTAGCAACTTCATTATTACACTAAACTGGCTCCCTAATCATTTGAAAAGGTTTGTCTCTTTTATTTTAGCAAATATTAATATGATATAGGTTGCTATGCCAAATATTTAATTGTAGCTACTGTTCAATACTGAGGGCGAGAGGTCCTTGGTGGTCTCTGAGCTTGTTATCTTGCAGCAGGGGTGGGTTCCTCCTGGTTCGGACCAGAGACTCACTGGCAACATAATTTTGACATCATGGATCCAGTTTGGGTGGTATTGGTTGGTGGGCGCCGCCATTTTTCTCCCAATTTTCCACAAATTTTTCTGTGATTTGATGGCTTCTCCTCATCCTCTGCTTCAAAAAAGTCTGCTTGCCCGCCCCCAGGTTAATACCAATCTTTATTTCTTCCTCTAAAGCACAGCTGAGCAGCTCCCCAGCTGTGTTTCAGGCAGAATCCACTATCTGAGCATACGCAGGAGTGAAATTGTATGAGGCAAACCGGTGATGAAGGCAAGTGGAATCCACCCATTTTGCAAACATTTCATTACCCAAACTAAATAACATTAGTGCTAGTTTATACATTTTTAATATACCATTATTTGATTAGCAGAATATGTACTGTATCTATATTATCCTTCACTCACTATTTTTTTTAAAAGACTTTATTGATTTTTTTAAAATATTTTTTTTTAAAGAACAATATCTTATATATGTACAAACTCACTAATTTTTTATAGGTAAGATTAAGATAGTCCTTGGCTTACAAAAGTTCATTTAGAGACTATTCAAAGTTACAACAGCACTTAAAAATGTGACTAACATCTCTTTTTCATGGTTACAACCTTTGGCGTATCCCCTTGATCATTCAGCTGTTTGGCAAATTGGTTCACATTTATGACAGTTACATGTTGGCTCACATTTATGACAGTTCATTTATTTGACTTATAGGCTGCCCAATCCCAGGGGATCGTCATGAGTTCAAGAGTTCATCATCCTTTTTACAACCTTCTGACAAGCAAAGTCAATGGGGAAGCCACATTCACTTAACAACCAAGCTACTTATTCAGTTATCAACTGAAGTGATTCACTTAACAACCGTGGCAAGGAAAGTCATAAAATGGAGCAAAACTCAACTTAACAAACATCTGATTTAACAACAGAAATTTGTAAAAATGAAAGTGGCACCTTTTTTCACATGTGGTGGTCATGCCCTAAAATACAAAAAAATTGGAAAATAATTCATATACTGTACCCCAGAAGGTATGCTATTAGGAATTTGGAGGAGACATTATTCCAAACAAACTTTGCTTCTTATAACACACATAATCACGGCAACAAGAATTGCAATAGCACAACTGTGGAAGAATGATCAGACCCCAACAGAAAATTTAATTATAGATAAAATATATACATGTGTGGAAATGGACGAAATTACTAATTCAATTAAGGGAAATAAAATCAATGAATCTAAACGAACATGGCACAAATGGCATGAATGGATTCAAAAGAGAATATAAAAATAATATAATACGAAGGAACAGTACAACTGAATCAAACAACAGATACCTTGTAAATATCTTTATTTATCATTTAAGAAAAGTAATAAATATTAGAAAACAAATGTATAATGTCCACAACTGAATGTAATAGGTTAAAAAAATTACTAAAACACACGAACAAAGATGGTTTATGATCTGTAAAATGGAACAAATTGTGATTTGAATTATTTGTGAAAATTTAATAAAGAAACTTTTAAAAAAACCAGACATTTGGGGCTCCTTTCTGGTCTTAAGTCTGTACATATATACACTCAGGAGTTTCCATTAATATCAGTTCCTAAACTCTTTTGTGCAACTGTGCAGCCGTCCAAGCTAAGCACAAGTTGCAGGCTTATACAGGCATATGACCAGCATCGTTCAAAATCAATCAAACCTTCCACCTAACTCTCCAATTTCTTCCTCCACTCAAAACACACATGAGGATGTGTAATGACAGCGCTAGAAATAGAAATTCCACGTACAAAAGTTAACTCAGTGCAGAAGGAAAATAGCACATTCTAGCTTCCTTGGAGACATATTCAGGAGACCGGGAGACAAATATAGATCTGCACCTGACTTGCTGCAGGTACAGGATCCAGTTGTAGAAGGTATTCCTGAACAGAAGTCAGTTTATCTCACATTCTTGTTCAGTGGACTATCAAAGGTTACGTACCGGTAAGAGTGCCCATCTTTCATATTTGCCTATGCAGATGAGGAACAGAGAATAGAAGATTCCTGAATAAAGAGAAAATAATTATCCTTCCTCATAAGACACCCCCCCCCCCCCCCCCCAGTAAGATGCCTGAATACAAGTTGAGAGACAAAAGTAAATGTCAGGCCTGGAAACCATCTTGGACATTGGCTCTTCAGGCCTGCAACATTTAGTGCTGTGGGAAACTGGGAAAGGAGGATTGTGTGAATGGAGAACTTTAATCAAAATAACATTCCTTTCTCTGAGAGTCAAGGTCACACTGCCCTGCACATCGAGGGGTGTTCCTGGGAGGCATCTCCAGTTGACACAGTGCATTGATTGGACATGTGGGCGCTGGGACTTGGGCTTTCTTTTGGGTGTGGAAAACTGGAAGCTTTCAAATTCGGGTTTTCTCAGATGTGCCGATATGACATCACTAATAAAACAGAACTTGGAGGAAACTCAAGCCTCAGAGTCTTCTTTCGTTACTTGGAATTCTGACAGTAAGTCCCAGTGATGATTTCATTACATAGGCACTTGTCTCCTTCAGACTCAAAAAACCCTAAGAAATACAGTTAATCCTAGATTTAGAACAGTTCATTTAGTTATAATTCAAAGTTACAGTGACACTGACTTATGACTATTTTTCACACTTACAACCACTGCAACACTCCTGTGATCAAAATTCAATCGCTTGGCAACTGGCTCTCATTTATGACCATTACCATGCCCCATGGTCATGTGATTGATCCCCTTTGGCAACCTTATGACAAGCAGTCAATGGGAAAGCCAGATTTACTTAACAGCCATGCCACTAATTTAACAACTGCAGTGATTCCCTTAACAACTGTAGCAAGAAACATCCTGAAACAGGGTAAAATTCACTTAATAGATATCCCACTTAGTAACAAAAAAACCCGATCTCAGTTGTGGTCGTAAGTTGAAGACTACACGTAAAATGGGTGACATCTACCTTTTTAAATTACTCTGAGCCAAGAACCTTTAAAGTACCGGTGA
The DNA here is from genome assembly GCF_031021105.1 of Erythrolamprus reginae. Lineage (NCBI taxonomy): Eukaryota > Metazoa > Chordata > Lepidosauria > Squamata > Dipsadidae > Erythrolamprus > Erythrolamprus reginae. Next base: position 119,571,567 of record NC_091950.1, read on the forward strand.
TTCTAAAGATACAAAAATCTTCACTACTGTATGACAAATCATACAAACCAACTTTCTGCAGTGTTCACAGAAGAGAAAGGCAATGACAACAAAAAAGCCAATTAAAAGAGGTTTTGTTTAACATAAACAAGCTGCTGCTTTAGCCATATGTCTTTGTTCTTCTAAATGTAATCCCTCTATTTGGTACCCTAGGCTGGAGACTTTGAAATTCCTCTTAAGGATAATAACAGTAGACAGCACTTGAATGCTCCCTTTGAAGCACACACTACACAGACTTTACTGCTGACCTTCAATTTTCAACAAGATTAATCCCAGATCTACAATTGAGGTAGTCTAAATGTGATTATCAATCACAGTTGGGGGGGTTTCATTGTTGCTGACCGTTTCAGAATACATTCCAAAATGGCAACTGGCAGGATATAAATTACCTGTTCAACATTGCATTAATATTTTATGCATAATAAAATGTAAATGGAAAAGGCCTCTTGCTCCCTCTACATATTTTATTTTTTTTCTTTGGAGTAGACCAAAACATTGTTTGCTCTGCTCAGCACAGTAGCTAGTGCACAGTTGTAATATTCCAACAACAATCAAGCGACAGTCATGTTGCTATATTCTTTTCAAAGGGGAGGTTTGTTGGATTGTATGTTTGTTTGTTTATTGCTTGCTTGGTAAGTGATAGCTACACTACGAATAATCATAGAGAATGCAAAATTCAGGTAAAGTCATATTTGAAATTATAAGAATATGCACGTAAATGATTACTGCAAAGACCAAAACAGAAAGGCAGACTGACGCAGTATTAGTGTTTTTTTAGTTCTTACTATACTAAGAATCTAATTTCATGTTCCAAAAGGAAGATTTAACATGATTCTTGACCTGCCAAGCAAGGTTGACCTGCCAAGCAAGGTTAGAGCAAAAAAGCTCCATAAACACCTTTTCTTTAAAAAAAAATAATCTACACTATCTTTGATTGTCACCTGGACCTGCCAAATCACTGAATCCAATGCTGCAAATATTTCCCCTCAACAAATGTGTACTATTTATACTATAATGTAAAAGTAAAAAGTTGAGGTTCTTTGTTACTTAATTTATTGCACCAAAGAGTCTGAAGTCAATGCCTTTTATTTCTTTTTCTCTTCTTCTCTAACCTTTCCTCTTCCATCGTCCTTCCCATTTTTCCTATTATTGGCTTTTGTATTTTATATTATAAACGAATAAAAAGAATTGATATCTGAATAAATATGTGTACATGCTACAAGAAGGGCGGAATAGAAATCTAGTAAGTAAGTAAGTAAGTAAGTAAGTAAGTAAGTAAGTAAGTAAGTAAGTAAGTAAGTAAGTAAGTAAGTAAGTAAGTAAGTAAGTGTCTCTCTATATAGGCCAATGGGGGGGGGGAGAGAACCAGAACCAGGAAAATAAGATTTAATATTAGCAGATTAAAAATCCCTATAAAATAAGACAATCCATTTACATTATTACAAACAGTCCTCAACTTATGATCGTTCACTTACTAACTGTTTTGAAGTTATGATGAACTCCCAAAAAGGTATTTACAACTTGGATTCAAAGTTTCAAAGTTTCCCCCTGGAGAGACTTGCTTTGCATTTTGGGTGCTCTGCAACTGCCCTGTCTTTATAATCATTTGCAGACCCCTGTGGTCACATGATTTACAATATATTCCCCCCCCCAAAAAAAAAAACCAAAACAGCCCACCAGCATTTATTTCCAATGACCAGCAAAATAATGCCCATGGCAGACAATGGGCTTGCTTAATGACTGCTGTAAAAAATTGTCGTAAAATTGGTCAGTCATATTAATCATTGGCATGATTGTGATCAGAATTCCGTCTCAATCATAGTCAGAGGACTATTTGTAAAGTAAATTCAATCTGCTTACACATGTACAGTACTCACATATCGAAGGACACACATAAGAGAAAACAGAAATCTGGGCTAAGCACCATATGTCTCTGTGTGCTTATTCTGTAGCAGGTGTATCCTTTAGTAAAACCCATTAGATACAGGGGCTCTAAATTTCAATAAAACATGGATACACTGCTGGTATGGATGGAATGTATACTTTTAGCCAGCCTATATGTTGTCGATGGGGAAGGAACTTTAATTTAATTTCAAAGTTCTAGATAAGCTTTCTCAGAAATTTCCTCTAGATTTCGAATAAGGTCAGAAAGTATATACTGTAGGCTGACCATGGTTATGCAACAGTCCTCCTGGCACCATCATTTACCCTGATGTGATAAGAAGAGGATCACTGAAAATACATCACTCAGGCACAATCCATAGTATCAGATGTTTTCAAAAAGTCTCCCAAGTTAACAGGGTTGTATTTACAGTATTTTACTCAACCATTTCCTGGCATAACTCATTAAAAGCAATGCAACTTGTTTTATCCTAAAATCTCAAACCGATATGGTGTGTTTGAATTTGTGTTATGATATGGCTTATAACCATATTATACAAATATAAATATTATGTTCTATATAACATCACCAAGTAATTGACAAAATAATACAATAAGAAAAATAAAACAATATAAAGTGATAAAAATTGAAAGTATAAAAGTAAAAAGAATAACAACAGCATCTAATATCATACGCACAAGATCTGGGTGAAGAACTGTAATAGTTGGTGCCTTAGAAATAGCATAGTGTTGAAGACCATGGAGAAGGGCCAATGATTCTTACCTGATATGCCCATTTTCTGAGAATCAAAGGCAAATCCATCCTGCCTTTGATATGAGGGGGAAGGGTTCATCTCTAAACTACTATACAATGGCATTCTGAAGCTCCTTGCTCCCTCAAAGGATCTCACCAATGATCTGCAATGGCAAGGAAGGCAACCAGGTATACAGCTCCCAAATTGTTTGATCTCACGTACAATAAGCAAAATCCTAAACATATTTACCCATTAGCTGAGTAAGCAACTGGTATACTTCACTTCTCCAGATACTTTTTTCAGAAAGGAATTGGACAGTTCATTGTCAAGGTTATTTCAACTGGATGCAATCCAACAATAAGACTAAAGAAAGGCATATTTGACCAATTCTATCCCAGTAGTACCAGAGTTGGGCTGACGGCAAAAAATAAATTTGCCATTTGTTTTCACTTAGAAGCAAAATTCAAGACAATCAACTAAGCAGATCAATGTCAAGAATCCTTTCCAGATCAATCTAAGAATAAGAAAACATTCTTCCTTATGTGCCACATCGCGTTGTGTACTCTTGATCTCCAAGGGAATGATATTCTTAGACAACTCTGGTACAGCAATGATTCAACCAGACTCAAGTTGCTGATAAAAATGCAAACTGTGCCCTAGATCAAATTTTTGCAATGTTTATGTTTGTGCTGTGTACATGCGAGATTTAGTACATACATTAGCAATTGAAACTAGCAAAATACAAACTAAAAATGGAAATAGTGATTACATGACTTCCCATAATTCTCAGAAATGGATGAGAACATGGTCGGAAATTAACTGGACTTCCAGGAGATTGAGGAAATATTCATCACTACTAGAAGAGCACTTGTTATGTTGACGCATTAGTACCAAAGACACTTGTTCATCCATGAACCGTCAGCTGCCTGCTTATTTGCATTCAGTTATTTAGTAGTTCCAAACTGACACATTGCTGAAAACTCATCCCTCTTCATTTAGCAAAGCCCTTACAAAATATTAACTAGACTATGCCTATATGGACGGTACAAATACATTTCCACATGACTGCAAACAACAGGAAACATGTAGCCAAAATCTCAGCCTTGTTTTAACTAAGTATGTCATTGTAGATTATAAAGGCTCCTGTTTAAATACATAGATTGGCGAATATCTTTAATATGTAGTACTCCATACAATTGCTTTGCCTTTGCCTAAAAAATTAACTAGATTAAAATACTGCCTGATATGTATAAAAATGTAAAAAAAATAAGTGCATAAATTTCTGAAATATTTGCTACGCACATGTATAATTATTAAGGAATTGTAGAAAAGCCAATAGATACCATGAAACAGGATTACAGATGTTTGTAAAGTAACTGCAGTTAGTGTATCTATTAATTGCACTGGTAAAACAAATCCGTGATCTAAGGAGAATCCTAGGACCAAAAGTCTGTTTTACTAGTGAAGCAAGTCAACATGCTGCAATCAACTAGGTTTCTTCTGGAATGATCACAGTCTTCAGTATGACAAAGCTATGCAGGATCAACTTGAAAAACAAGTTTAACTCTTGCCCACAAGCTAATATTACACTCTCCAACACACCTTTCTAAAATTTCTTTTGTGTATACAGCTTGTGCAATCCAGTCCCAGGCAATTATTTACAACTGAATGTTATGCATCTTCTCCTTAAAGCAATTTCATAACTCTCCATTTGAAAATGGTTAGTACTGAATTTATAGTGCTGCTGTTTGTATAATGGTCAGTGGTTTTGTTTTACATTTTTTCCTTTTTTTCCCTCACTGAAAAAAAAAAAGAGAAATGATGAGAAATTTGAAATACATAATCAGAACTTCTTACTGCCCATTTTGACCCTAAATTCTTGGGAAATGTAGACTCAAGACCCATCAAGCAGAGCCAAGTTGGTAAAGGTTCAAAGAAATAGCATCATGGATCTTTTCATGACTTTTATTTTGGTCTAGCTAATGATTCACTTGTACTGTAGATACCTTTGAGGAAATAGCTATGATTACATTATTTTGTATTTTTATTCTCAGATAATATAATGCAGTGACTTTATCACTGTAAGCATGGGCAAAACACTTGTACCATATACATAGACAGGTGATCTCTGGGTCAGGAGACATGTCCAATTAATATATTTTGTTTTTAGTTGCTAATTAGTGCCACTCTGAAGAAGAGGCTGTCCATAAATTACCCATGCAAATGGTAAGGAAGTATACACTGCAATTATGCAGGCTGTAACTTCACCATGTGAACACTTGTGAAACATTTGTAATTGGCCTGCAGCAAGAACAGCCTGCAGCAGACTAGACAAGGAAACTTTGATACAGAAGAAAAGAAGTGATTCTTTCAGGCTATTAGTGAGCGGTCTTAATGCAGATGACTGAGCAGACAAATACAGTTCTGTATACAGTACTAGCAACGTTTGCAGATTTCTTTGCAAAATAAATGCCACACCACAGGTTGGTAGAGGCATACAAGCAGCTGTGTATTTCCCATTGTGAACAGCAGCAGACAACACACGTGGTATCAGAACAACTTGCCGATCCCTTTACCTTTACTATACAGTTGCTGTAAAAATTGCATTCTCTGGCAAACTCTACACCGATCCCAATTATCTAAAACAATGTTTTAAACATGCAAGATTATAACCTGGATAGATATTTCAAATCATTCAAAACCCAAATGGTTTATTTTCAGCACAAGAAGGTCTTACAAAAATGGTGGTAGGTCTTAAGCATAAAACTTATCAGAAAGACTTAATGAACTCAATCTGTATAGTCTGGAGGGCACAAGAGAAAGGGGGGACATGATCGAAACATTTAAATATGTTAAAGGGTTAAGTAAGGTTCAGGAGGGAAGTGTTTTTAATAGGAAAGTGAACACAAGAACAAGGGGACACAATCTGAGGTTAATTGGGGGAAAGATCAGAAGCAACATGAGAAAATATTATTTTACTGAAAGAGTAGTAGATGCTTGGAACAAACTTCCAGCAGGCCTGGGATATTATTATTATTATTATTATTATTATTATTATTAATAATAATAATTAGATTTGTATGCCGTCCCTCTCCGGAGACTCGGAGCGGCTCACAACACAAAACAGGGTACAAATCCAACGATAAAAACAATTTTAAACCCTTAATATAAAAACAATCATATGTTTCAGACAAACCTTGTGTAAAAATGGAAACGGCCTGGGGGGAATCTATTTCCCCATGCCTGATGGCAGAGGTGGGTTTTAAGGAGTTTGCAAAAGGCAAGGAGGGTGGGGGCAATCCTAATCTCCAGGGGGAGTTGATTCCAGAGGGCCGGGGTCACCACAGAGAAGGCTTTTCCCCTGGGTCCCGCCAGACGACATTGTTTCATTGACGGGACCCGGAGAAGGCCAACTCTGTGGGACCTAACTGGTCGCTGGGATATCCATCCTTAGATAAAATACAGGAAATAGTATAATGGCAGACTAGATGGACCATGAGGTCTTTTTCTGCCGTCAATTTTCTATGTTTCTATGTTAAGAAACAAAACCATAGAAGTAGTAGCCTAAATAATATATCTCTGGGGAGAAGAGGAGATTGAATCAGATCAGACAAATACAACTTCTTTCTTTATACCCAAGGAATCAAAATACAAGATGCACATCTAGCCTATTTGATTATTTTCATAACCATCTGATGGAAGTAATGTTCTTTTGGGTTCAGTTCCAAATGAGGAAAAAGACGCTGGATTCATGGAGGTTGCTTGGAAAAAAGGCTTAATGGTGGACAGGAGCACATGGCACAGGAGCACATAGCATGAGCTCCTATACAGAAAAGGTGGATCACATGTTTCCAGACTTTGGGTCCAGAAGAAAAAAGGGGCAGTTGCTAAGAATCTTTTGAATTTTTATAACTTCTGTTGGGCCCCATCTAAGAATTATGCACTCTCATTACACTAACACTTTGTGTGCTGCACTGGCTTCCAATTTGTCTCCTGTCACAATTCAAGGTGTTGGTTATTGCCTATAAAGCTGTACATGGCTTAAGACCAGACTACTTAGGGGACTGTCTCCTGCCACATACCTCCTAGTGACTGATTAGAACCCACAGGATTGGCCTTCTCCAAGTCGGGTCAACTAAGCAGTGCTGATTGGTGGGATCACAGGGCAGGGCCTTCTCTGTGGCAGCCCCTGCTTTCTGGAACCAACCATCAGGTTGCTGCTGCTCAATGCCAGGTCGGTGGTAAATAAAGCTCTCCTCATCCGGGATCTGATCCTGGATGAGGAGGCCGACCTGGCTTGTATTACTGAAACCTGGCTGGGCCCGGAGGAAGGTGTTCCTCTCTCTGAAATTTGCCCAGCCGGGTTTCAGATATGGCATCAACCTCGACCCCAGGGAAGGGGGGGAGGAGTGGCTATTATAGCCAGGGAGAGCCTTTGCCTGCGTAGACTCATTGCACCGGAAATTGCAGGTTGCGAGTCTCTCTTGCTGAAGTTGGACTTAGGGGTTCAGGTGGGCTTATTTCTCACGTACCTGCCTCCCAGCTGCATGTCAAAAGCCCTGCCTGTGCTACTCGAGGAGGTAGCCGGGTTGGCGGTGGAGTTGCCCGGACTCATTGTCCTGGGGGACTTCAACCTGCCGTCACTCGGTGAAACCTCTGGGCTGGCACAGGAGTTCATGGCCACCATGACAGCCATGGACCTGACTCAAGTAGTACAGGGTCCGACTCACGAGGGAGGGCACGCACCTGACATGGTATTCCTTTCCGAGCAATTGAGCAATGGTCTGAGACTAAGGGGCTTAGAAGCGTTGCCTTTGTCATGGTCAGACCATTTTCTGCTACGGCTTGACTTCCTGGCTCCAATCCTTCCCCGCAGGGAGGCGGAACCAATGAAGATGTTCTGCCCCAGACGCCTGATGGACCCAGAGGGCTTTCAGACGGCGCTTGGGGTTATTCCAGAGGCACTCGTCCACAGTTCGGCGGAGTCCCTCGCTGAGGCCTGGAACAGGGCTGCGGCAGGGGCTCTTGACTGGATTGCGCCTTTGCGACCTCTCCGCGGCGCTAGACCCCGTAGAGCCCCATGGTTCAACGAGGAGCTCCGGGTGTTGAAACGCCAAAAGAGACGTCTAGAGAAGCGATGGAGGAAGAGTAGGTCCGAATCTGATCGAACACTTGTAAGAGCTTTTATTAAGACTTACAAAGTGGCGCTCAAGGCGGCAAGATGCGCGTACCATGCCGCCTTGATTGCATCAGCGGAATCCCGCCCGGCTGCTCTGTTTAGGGTGACCCGCTCCCTTCTTAATCAGGGGGGAGTTGGGGAGCCCTTGCAGAGTAGTGCCGAGGAGTTTAACACGTTTTTCGCTGATAAAGTCGCTCAGATCCGGGCCGACCTCGACTCCAATTGTAAAACAGAGTCGACTGACAACGAGTCAGTCGAGGTGACTGGGGCACGTACTTGTCCACCTGTCTGGGAAGAGTTTGATCTGGTGACACCTGATGAAGTGGACAAGGCCATCGGAGCTGTGAGTTCTGCCACCTGCTTACTGGATCAGTGTCCCTCCTGGTTGGTCTCGGCCAGCAGGGAGGTGACACGGAACTGGGCCCAGGAGATTACCAACGCTTCCTTGGGGAGGGGAGTTTTTCCATCACTCTATAAAGAAGCGCTTGTGCGCCCCCTCCTCAAGAAGCCCTCCCTGGACCCAGCCGTACTTAACAACTATCGTCCAGTCTCCAACCTTCCCTTTATGGGGAAGGTTGTCGAGAAGGTGGTGGCACTCCAGCTCCAGCGGTCCTTGGAAGAAGCTGATTATCTAGGTCCCCAGCAGTCGGGTTTCAGGCCCGGTTACAGCACGGAAACCGCTTTGGTCGCGTTGATGGATGATCTCTGGCGGGCCCGGGACAGGGGTTTATCCTCTGTCCTGGTGCTCCTCGATCTCTCAGCGGCTTTCGATACCATCGACCATGGTATCCTTCTGCGCCAGTTGGAGGGGCTGGGGGTGGGAGGCACTGTTCTTCAGTGGTTCTCCTCCTACCTCTCTGGCCGGTCGCAGTCGGTGTTAGTGGGGGGTCAGAGGTCGGCTCCGAGGTCTCTCCCTTGTGGGGTGCCTCAGGGGTCGGTCCTCTCCCCCTTGCTATTTAACATCTACATGAAACCGCTGGGTGAGATCATCCAAGGACATGGGGTGAGGCATCATCAATATGCCGATGATACCCAGCTTTACATCTCCACCCCATGCCCAGTCAACAAAGCGGTGGAAGTGATGTGCCGGTGCCTGGAGGCTGTTGGGGCCTGGATGGGTGTCAACAGACTCAAACTCAACCCGGATAAGACGGAGTGGCTGTGGGTTTTGCCTCCCAAGGACAATTCCATCTGTCTGTCCATTACCCTGGGGGGGGGAATTATTGACCCCCTCAGAGAGGGTCCGCAACTTGGGCGTCCTCCTCGATCCACAGCTCACATTAGAAAACCATCTCTCAGCTGTGGCGAGGGGGGCGTTTGCCCAGGTTCGCCTGGTGCACCAGTTGCGGCCCTATCTGGACCGGGACTCATTGCTCACAGTCACTCATGCCCTCATCACCTCGAGGTTCGACTACTGTAATGCTCTCTACATGGGACTACCTTTGAAAAGTGTTCGGAAACTTCAGATCGTGCAGAATGCAGCTGCGAGAGCAGTCATGGGCTTACCTAGGTACGCCCATGTTTCACCATCACTCCGCAGTCTGCATTGGCTGCCGATCAATTTCTGGTCACAATTCAAAGTGTTGGTTATGACCTTTAAAGCCCTTCATGGCATCGGACCAGAATATCTCCGAGACCGCCTCCTGCCGCACGAATCCCAGCGACCGATTAGGTCCCACAGAGTGGGCCTTCTCCGGGTCCCGTCAACTAAACAATGCCGGTTGGCGGGTCCCAGGGGAAGAGCCTTCTCTGTGGCGGCGCCGGCTCTCTGGAACCAACTCCCCCCGGAGACTAGAACTGCCCCTACTCTTCCTGCCTTCCGAAAACTCCTTAAGACTCACCTCTGCCGTCAGGCATGGGGAAACTAAACATCTCCCCTGGGCATGTTAATTTATACATGGTATGCTTGTGTGTATGTTTGCTACTACATGGGATTTTTCTTAAATCGTTAAATATTTTAATTAATTGGATTGTTGTGACTGTTTTTACTTGTTGTGAGCCGCCCCGAGTCTTCGGAGAGGGGCGGCATACAAGTCCAACTAATAAATAAATAAATAATAAATAAAAACTGCCCCCAAGGTTCCTACTATCCCCCACCCTAACTACTGGCTTTCTGAAAAGCTTAGAAAAACTGGCTCTGCCGGCAGGCCTGGGGGCCATGAGAAATCGACACTCCCCTTGATTCCAACCTCAATAAGATATGAATTGGGTTCTATGATGTTGTGTGATTAATGAATGAGATTTAAGGTTTTATATTATTGTCATTGTTGTTTATTAATTGCATACATTGTTTTATTATTCTTATTGTTGTAAGCTACCCTGAGTCCCTCAGGAATGGGAGGCATACAAATTTAATTATATACAAATTGTAATAAACCAATAAATTTTAAAATTGCACTTCAAACACAATTAATCCATAAAAAAGAGCTTCTGCAATTGTTTCAGAGTTTTTCACCTAAAATGGCATGATTATCTTTCCTGAAAGAAACAGCAAGCACTAGCACCAAGAAAATAAATCTCTCCATCTTTAACATGATTCAACCATAACCCTTGGGGAAGGGAGGGGAGCTGATATGAAATGTACTGGTATGTAAAACCAGCTCTTCCTCCTTTCACAGGGTTAACACTTGCCCCAGGGGGGGTGACTGTGCAAGATTTTTGTTATGCCATTTGATTGCCATTAAAAGGAGCAAGATCCACTAGCTAAAACCACACATCTTTCTCAATGTGCCTCTTTGAATTATTTAAATGTCTACTCAGTATCATGACCATACCAGTTAAGAGGAGAAAGCCATGTAGAACTACATCTTAGTCATCCATTTAGACATATAAACTGCCGTTTGCTTCCTGCATGAATAATCCTGCAGATTCATTTCCAAAAAGAAGAATCATCACATGTGGCCTTGAATGACTATAAAAAATGCAGGATCTTGGAAGGTGATCAAAACAGTAAATCAATCCAGTGTTGGCTCTAAATGTGAAGTATATAAACTGAATTTAAAAATTTGCCTTCAGAATCAGCATCTTTCTACTATAAATGATTGTTATGAAAAGATACTTAGCATAAATCCCCCCTCCCACATTTACCTATCTATCCCAAATATTGCAGCTTGAAACACCAGACTAGATACCCTCCTTTGGTTCTCTTCTCTTTTGGTTTGCTTTTAAAACTTTTGAAAAGGTACTTACATTTTTAAACATTCTTTAAAAGAAGCTGGCATGCTGCAGAGCAAAGCACCAATCTTCAGTCATCATTACTTCCAAAAGCAAAGTTGGACCCTCCATAATGCTCCTAGAGACATTATAAGCATTCTTTAAAGCAGAGGTCTTCAGCCAGCTAAAGAATTCTGGCACTTGGAATTCCACAAGTCTTAAAGTTGCCAAATTTGAAGACCTCTGCTTTAAAACAACACAATGGGTAGCTGCAGATCAGAACTTGGCTTCCAAATGTGCCCAGTTGTTCAGAAGAAAAGACAAAAGTAAGACATAGGTTGACAGAGATCCTCAACAGCTATATATCATATCTAGGACCAGATTGTTTACCACCATCTAGTCATGGGAACTATGGCATGGGTAAACCATATGCACTATTACAACTGTGGTCTAATTCAGCAACCCCAGGTCCCAAAAGTTGGGGACTTCTAAACTAAATAATCTATGCCAAAAGGGTACTAGTGATGCATTTTGGAAGCACAGCTAGTCTTTGTTCATTTAGCGACCATCCCAGTTACAATGATGATGAAAAACTAACTTTGCAACCCATACTTGCATTTACTATTTTAGCAATCTGCATAGCAAAGGAAAGCTAAACTCAGTTGTCTTTTCACTTAGCTACTTACGACTGAGTTGTAGGTCCCAACTTGTAAAGCCATTTCATTTACCAATCCAAGGAACAGCATGAAAGGCTTCTGCAGATGAGCCCTATCAGGAATTCTGAACTGAACTGGGGAATCACAGCATGGCACAGAGGTAAACTGATGTGTTCAGAATGGAAGCATTTATCCACTTATTTCTGCATGTAGCCTAATTTTTATGCATAATTTTCTAAACTGCCAAACAGTTGTGTTAATGTTGCCCAGATGAGCTAAAAAGAATAACTTTGCTACACCACTGACTACTCTTTCCTAAGTTGTTTTTCAAACAAAGCAAAACAGAAACACACACACACACCCTTCCTCATAAAGGAAGAATCTTCCTTTATGAGAGAAAATCTTCCTTTATAAAGAAGAAAAATCATCATTTTCAAAGGCATCTCTTTTCTCAGACTGCATCTTCCAACTTTAGCTGACCAATTAAACCATAAGTTAAATTTACTCACAAATTAACAATTTCTTCTTTATTACAAGCCAGAAGTATACCTCTATTTTCTGGGTGAAAGAAAAAGGTGTACAACAGAACAAACAATTCCTCTATCCACTAAGTATCAAAGGAGCTTCACTGTCATAATGTCCATGGCCTTATCAGACAGGTTACCTTGGAGTGAAAGTTATGTCACATAATCCTCAATTCTGTTCCCCACCGTACACCATCTGCAGACAAAGTCAAACACTAATCTGATTTCTCTGTTGTTATTTTTTAAAGTGCCTATTTGGATTGAATATTGTATGCCATCTGGCAAGATAAGCTGTTTATTCACATCTATTGCTTGCTTGCCTGCAAATCATTCACAAAACCAACAGCACAGACTTTCATTTCTTAATCGGGGAGGGGGGGAATTTCAGGAATTTAGAAAATATATTTATACAAATCCACTTATCAAAATTATTCAACCAAATAGCATCAATACACTTTTCAGAGTTCTTTCTTGAACACAGTATGTTGCATGGTCAAGGATAGGGGTAGGCAAAGTTGGCTCTTTTATGACATATGGACTTCAACTCCCAGAATTCCTGAGCTAGCATGATTGGCTCAAGAATTCTGGGAGCTGATGTCCATAAGTCATAGAAGAGCTTATCCCTGGTCTAGGATATAACTTTAATGACAAAGAAAAGTCTTAAACAATCTAGACTGCTCTATGTCCCAGATAAAATCACATAAACAGTTTGCAAGGAAGAAAAGCTGGCTAAAAAGTAAAGCATAGGGGGGGAAATACAGTGATACCTCATCTTACAAACCCCTCATCATACAAACTTTTTGAGATACAAACCCGGGGTTTAAGATTTTTTTGCCTCTACTTCCAAACTATTTTCACCTTACAAACCCAAGCCGCCGCCACTGGGATTCCCCGCCTCCGGACTTCTGTTGCCAGCGAAGTGCCCGTTTTTGCACTGCTGGGAATCCCCTGAGGTTCCCCTCCATGGGAAACACCACCTCTGGACTTCCGTATTTTTGTGATGCTGCGGGGGAATCCCAGCAGCACAAAAACGGGTGCTTCACTGGCAACGGAAGTCCGGAGGTGGGGTTTCAAGGACTTCTGTGTTTTTGCGATGCTGCAATTTTACTAAGGCTCCCCTCACTGGGAAACCCCACCTCCGGACTTCCGTTGCCAGCGAAGCACCCGTTTTTGCGCTGCTGGGATTCCCCTGTTGGGATACCCCTGCAGCATCACAAAACCACGGAGATCCGGAGGTGGGGTTTCCCATGGAGGGAAGCCTCAGGGGAATCCCAGCAGCGCAAAAAGGGGCGCTTCGGCTGGCAAAAAGGGTGAGTTTAATCGCTTTTCCATTGATTCCTATGGGAAACATTGTTTTATCTTACAAACTTTTCACCTTAAAAACCTCGTCCCAGAACCAATTAAGTTCATAAGAGGAGGTATCACTGTACTCAAGAATTTAAAAGGTCAATCAACAGCATTTCAAATTCAACTGACAATTTTAGTTCTCATTGACATATTTTAGTCTAATCTTCACCAATGAATCATCATACTTTAAGTTTCATTCGCTCCCTCCTTCCATCTCTTAAAAATTATGAATATGAAACACATATTTTAAAAAAAGATTTCTCTAAAATTAACTTAATAAACTATTAAGAATGTCTATGCTTAAAATATAACACAGATAAAAGTCATGTAGGATATGGCCATTTGCTATTCCTGCCTGAGAGTGTTTCCTATGTAGCTTGCCAGTTCTATTTTAACATATTTCAATAATGTACATTATTTATACATTACGTACGTACATACGTACGTTCATACATACATACACACACACACACACACACACACACACAAACACACAAAAGCATCTTTAACAAGGCCTACTGAGAGAAATTCTATGCACATTTATTGAAAAATAGGACATATTATGTCCAGTCATCTTTCCTCTGGAAATATAAACAGAATTTGTCCATAGGAATCCATATAACATAAAGCTAGCTTCATCTGTTTCAGGAATAATTAGAAACCAAAAGCATATTCATTCATATCAGACTTTGCCTTATAACACGCAGTTTCTCTGCTAAAGAAAATAGGCGTTGATTGCTTACCTGAACGCCTCTTCTCGTACGGTGAGCGGGTACAGCAGTCACATGGGTTGCTCATGTCCAATCCGGTGGAACTGAGCCTAGTGTTAAAAAAGCTTGCTGGATCCGCCCCTTCCCCAGAATTCGCGAATCCATAGACTAGGCTCAGCTGTGAAGCTCTGTAGTGTTCAACTCTCATTGTTAGAGGAAGAAAGGTTATAGGAAGGTAAAGAAGAAGACACATACAAGGGCGGGAAGTGACTGCTGTACCCGCTCACCGTACGAGAAGAGGCGTTCAGGTAAGCAATCAACGCCTATTCTCCGTACTGAAGGAGCGGGTCCAGCAGTCACATGGGACATACCCAATAGATGGTCCCTAGGGTGGGATTAGATTGCTATCGTGTGAGATAACGGATTGGAGTACCCTTCTGCCGAAGGCAGCGTCCGCTGAAGCGTAAGAGTCAATCTTGTAGTGCCTGATGAAGGAATTTGGCGAGGCCCAAGTGGCTGCTTTGCAGACCTCCTCCAACGGGGCTTGAGACGCCCAAGCGGCCGAGGTGGCTGCGCTCCTGGTGGAATGCGCTGTGATGTTCCTTGGAACTGAGAGGGAGGCCGACTCGTAGGCCTTAGATATAGTCCCTCTGATCCAACGGCCTATTACTGTTGAAGACACTTTGGCACCCATGACTCTGGGGTGATAGGCTATAAAAAGTGCTTCTGACCTCCGAAAGGGTCCTGTGCGTTGGATACAGATTCTCAGCGCTCTAATGAGATCCAGGGTGTGCCATCTAATTGCCAAGGGATGGTCTCGTTGGAGGCAGAAGGAAGGTAGGACAATATCCTGAGTTCTGTGGAACATGGAACTGACCTTGGGTAAGAAAGTGGGGTCCAGTCGCAAGACTACCTTGTCCTGATGAAATTGACAGAGGTCCTGCCTGATTGAGAGGGCAGCCAGCTCCGAAATGCGTCGGGCAGAGGTAATAGCCACCAGGAATGCTACTTTAAAGGATAGGTACCTGAGGGACGCCGATTTTAGGGGTTCGTATGGTGCCTGCGTGAGGGAATGGAGAACCCGTGGCAAATCCCAGGATGGATACCTGTGGACCTTGGAAGGTCTGAGGTTGGCTATGCCCTTGAGGAATTCCTGAACTTCTGGAAAGGAGCGGAGAGGCTGTCTGCGGGGCCCCGCTAGGACAGAGGAAATGGCCGCCAGATGACGCCGGAGGGTGCTGGTGGAGAGTCCCTGATGGAAACCTTGCATGAGGAAGGAAATGATTCTGTGTATGGGGATGCACAGGGGAGAGAGGCCTTCCTGTAGACACCACTGGTGAAACTTGGACCACGTATGATCGTAGATTCGATTGGTCGAACCCCTTCTGGCCTTTAAAATGACCTCCACTGTATCGGGGTCGTGGCCACGCAGTTCTAAGTCTCTCCTGATAACAGCCAGGCGGTGAGGTGGAACCACTCCGGGTCTGGATGGAATGAGGCCCCCTGCCGCAGCATATCCCCCGAAACGGGGAGTCGCCAAGGGTCCTGGACGGACAGCTGTTGGAGATCCGCGAACCAGGGCCGGCGGGGCCAATGAGGGGCGATTAGGATTACTCGGGCCCTCTCGGTGAGGACCTTGTGAATCACGTCCGGGAGAATTGGAATTGGAGGGAATGCGTAAAGTAGGCCTGGAGGCCATGGGCTCCGGAGGGCATTGATTGCTTCCGCTCCCGGGGATGGAAATCTGGAAAAAAAGCGAGGGAGTTGGGCGTTCGCATTGGTCGCGAAGAGATCCAGAACTGGTAGGCCGAATCTGAGGCTGATTTGATGGAACAGGTCTTGATGGAGATTCCACTCTCCTGGGTCTATCGTTGCTCGAGATAGCCAATCCGCCTGGACGTTGAGGCTCCCCGAGATGTGGTCGGCTAGGAGCGACCGAAGATGTTTTTCCGCCCAAAGGCCTAACTTGAGGGCCTCCCTCATGAGGGCCTTGGATCTCGTGCCCCCCTGTCTGCAGATATGGCTTTTTGTGGCAATGTTGTCGGTGAGAATGAGAACGTGCCGGTTGGGAATGCGAGGAGAGAAATGCTTCAGAGCCAGGGAAACGGCTCTTAACTCTAGCCAATTGATTGGCTTGGAAGCTTCCTCCGGGGACCACGTGCCCTGGGCTATCATCCCCTGGGCGTGGGCGCCCCATCCCGATAGACTGGCATCTGTGGTGATGACAAATTGATCCGGGCACCTGAACGGGGATCCTTTGTCCATTGCCGGAGACTTCCACCACTTGAAGGATCTGCGAACAATTGGTGGGATGACAATGCGACGACTTGAGTTGCTGTGCCCCAATCTCTGAAAGGGTAATAGGAGCCACTGTAGTTCCCTAGCATGAAGGCGAGCCCAGGGAATGATGCCTATGCATGACACCATCTTCCCCAAAAGGGAAGACAGGGTTACTATGGATACTGAAGGATGTGGAATAAAAACCTAGACCCTTCTGACCGGGAGGAACCGGTTGAATGGCTCTGATGGACAATAAGTGGGAAATGGCCTCCTCCATACGGTTACAATCTGAGGAGGACCTGGGAGAAGGGCAGGAAATAAAACGTTTCGGGGGGGGAGAAATAAATTCTAAAAGAAGGCCTGTTTGAACAGTGTCAATGACCCAGGGGTCCTTGGAGGTGAGACGCCAATTAGAGGCGAAATGGGCTAGGCGACCACCTATGGGAATCGAGGAAAAACTACCACCTAGGTTTTTTTGAAGCCCTGTTAGAGGACGCTCCCCTTTGGAAGCGAAAACCTCTGCCCCTGGAGTTCCTACCTTGGGAACGAAAGCGGGGGGAATACTGACCTGGAGATCTCTGATAGGAAGCCGCTTGATCTTGCTGACGCCCTGGGCGACGAAAGGACTGCGTTTTGGTAGCCTTTTTGGTGGTTGGACCCAATACTTTCTTCTTGTCCGTGGTTTCCGTGAGGAGTGGATCCAGAAGATCCCCGAAGAGAAGGTCGCGCTTTAAGGGTCCCAGAGATAACTGCCACTTCTGACGTACTCCTGCTTGCCAAGGGCGAAGCCATAGGAGTCTTCTTGCCGTTGTAGAAGCTGCAATAGACTTAGCAGAAAATCTAGTAGATTGTAAAGTGGCATCAGCCACGTACTGAGCAGCTGCAAAGACCTTGTTGAAGTCTTGTTGACCTCTCAAGTCATCGGGAGGAATATGCTGTTGAAGTTGGCGAAGCCACAGAAGCATGGCTCTGGAGAAAAAGGAAGCCGCTGCAGAACTTTTAATGGCCCAGGAATCTGCGGTGAATCCTCTTTTGAGCATTTGTTCAATCCGCTTGTCCTCTGGGCGGAGGACTTCCTCTGCTTCGCCTGGCACAGCAGCCGCCGAGTGAAGGATCTTGACAGGTTCATCCGGTTTAGGAAAGGATAGGAGCTCCTCATAGGAAGAGGAGAGTTTGTACAACTTTTTGTCCTTGGTTGAGGGATTAAGCCCAGAGGCTGGGAAATCCCACTGCTTAAGTAAGGCATCTTTAAACAATTTAGGCATAGGAATTACCTCGTTATCCTCCTGTTCCTCTGTGAAGTAAGGTAAATTCTCCTCCGGGGGATCAGTGGATGTGGAGGCCTGTTTCTCCTGGGCCGCCAATCCCGTAGAAATTCTAGCTTTGAGGAGGAGAGATTTGAACAATTGAGAAGGAAAAATAGTAATTGGAGAAGGAACCTTTATTTGGGATTCCTCATCATCTGAGAGGCCTTGAAAAGGGTCCTCATCCTCCTCCATATCCTCATATTCGTCCTGAGAGGAATCTGATTCATCCTGAATAGGAGCTCTAACCGCTGGGGAAGAACCCAAGGGGCGGGAGGGACGAGGAGGTGGAGGAGGTAAGGGAAGCGCATTGATGGTAGAGAGTTTAGCATCAATGGCCTTGGATAACACTGAAAAAATAGATTGGAATTCAGGAGGTAAACTAGAAATATCAGCAGGAATGGCAGAAGAATCCCTGAAGGCCTGGGAGGATCCTGGCTGGGGGGAATCTTCAATAATATCTGGTTCCTCTGGACCTATTCCCCATAGGTTAGGTTGGGGTCTGTCTAGGTTTGGCTCATCCAGAGATAACACAGTGACCCCAGAAGAGGGCAGATTAGAAGCCTCTGGGGGGTCATGACTACTGAGTACTTGGGCCTGTACTTTCAAACGCTTTGCTGATTTGTCATGGATTTTTTGTAGGGCTAGGTCCCTTCTCTTCTCAGCCCTGGTGACCTTGGTCGAGGGGCGGGCCCCTGAAGAAGAGGAGGTCGAGGCCTGGGGGATACTGGTAATCTCATCGCCTGTAGGCCTGGCCTCTCTGGGACCTTGAGTGGTGCCTCTCTTGGGAAAAGTAGCCATAGTCTGACAATTAACAGAAGACAAGGCTGAGCCAAATAACTGAATAATTAGGGAGAAGATTTCAAAGACTTCCCAAGAGGAATGGATCCTGCTCCGAGGCCTCGGAGCTGCTGAGACTTGAGGGCAATCTGGGCAAACCCAGAGTTCGTGTCCCCAAATACAGCGTGGCCAGCCTCCCTAAACTTAAATTAAAGTAACCAAGGCACTCTGGTTGGAGGCTTAGCCGGTGGAGAATTAAGCCTGAGCGTCCCAAAGCCCACTCCGGGATCCAAGCGGTGGACTGAGGCCTACGCGGCTGGCAGAAGGCCAACACGAGAGGCCTAAATTTAAAAAGGGCGCGAAGGCCTTCGCGCCGAAAAATCGCTCCGTAATAGAACTCTTAAAGGGGAAGCGATCGACTAAGTCCAGGAGACTAGAAAGAAGCGTCTCACTCCGCAGGAGGTATTTCTTAAGCCCTTTAACAATAATACTATAATAAATCAATGAAGCAATACTTGCACCAAGACCTCCAGGCCAAAGGATTAAAGGAATCCACAAGCGGCAGCGGGGATCGTAAACGGCAAAACAGCCGGGGGGAAACGAAACCGCAACTTCTCCCAAGGAAAAAAGCCGAGCCACAAACGGCTGGCGCTATTAGTGCAAGTAAACAAATAAGGATAAACAATTCTTACTACTTTGAAGGAAAGATCGAAGGGAAGGTGTTAGAATGTTGAACGAGCTATCACAATACAACCGCAGGATATGCGAACTGAGCGAATTCTGGAGAAGGGGCGGATCCAGCAAGCTTTTTTAACACTAGGCTCAGTTCCACCGGATTGGACATGAGCAACCCATGTGACTGCTGGACCCGCTCCTTCAGTACGGAGAAGCTACACAATACTGATATCTTGTTCTACAGCTTAAAATGGAAATCCACCTGTAATTTTACTTATTCTCTTGGAATCCAGTTACAAAATCTTTTAAGATTCATCTTTCTTCATCTAGACTGATTAAGAGTATATTTTCTTTTTTTATCTTTCATGATAATTTAGTAAGCCTAAATGTGGTGGGCTTTTCTTAGCTTTTCAAATCTAAACATTTAAGCTTTCCCTCATGTAAGTTTCTTAAGCATCTCACCCCTTCTAAAAAGCTCTGTACTCATCTGAGTGGAACAAAATTCTTTGGGGCTACGCAGATATACTCATGTATCTTTATTGACAACAACATGGTAGTGATTGCATTTTTCCCCAAGTTTTTCTTTTTATTTCCCAATCTAGGCTACAGCCTGATAGCTCCACTCTGGTTCAGTTTTTCAAAAAAAATCTATTGAGGTCAGCTCACCTCAATGAGCTATTTCTTCAAAGCTGTGATTTAATCACCTTAGTTCCTAATTGTAAATCATGGAATAAGAAACAAGACTGGAGTATCTGTCTACATTTACAGCTAAGATATAAACAGCTAAACAAAACCACAGTGTCCTTGAACAGAGTTGAAAGTTCATCTTCAGACAGGGAGGGAGTTGTCCCTTAAAACAGGAGTTCCCAATCAGCATCAGGCCACAGCATGCTAAAAACTGGGCTGCACAAACAAGCAAAGCCCCATCTGTGGGAAGCAGGCAGCAAGTGAAACCATGCCCCTTCCAGTCCACAGAAAAACCTCTCTCTCTACGGAATCATTTTCTGGTGCCCCCAAAAGATTGGGGGCCGCTTCCTTAAAAGACCCCCCGCACAATAGAAATACTGCTTGACAAGTGAAAGGAAAAAGATCTTACTTGAGACCTACTCTAAATATTTCTGGATCCAACATTTCAGAAGAAGTTATTCTTCTGCAGCTTGGCCATCTGGAACTTCCACACAGTATTCAAAGGAACCTGTCATTGTGATCTATGTTCTAATACAAGGAACTACCCAAATCCCCAAAGCCTCAGTGTGATTTTCTACTAAATATCAATTCCAGCACCTACTCAGAATGAGTTCATCCATACATTTCATATAGATAGCATATTTCCTCATATAATAAAACCTTGATTTAACAGGGGTGAATGCAGGGGGGAGGGAAGTCCATTAAATTTCAATTTGCATCAATTTATATCATTTGCATAATTATATAATTGGTGTAAACGACTGTGTCCCCAGTAAAACCTCAATTATGGACAAACCCACTGTGAAATCCAAACAGAAAATCTTTCCATTGTATCCAAAGTCCACTAAACTGAGGGTTTTGCTGTGCTAAATAAACAATCTGAATTCACATTAGACACATTTGTTCACAGGCTCAGTTAAACATGGATTTGCATGATTGGAATAAGCCAGGGACAGCCCATGCTTGCCCTGCCCTCTTTCCTCCCTAAGGAGTTTGGAGAAAGGTTTTAAAAAGCTTTGCTAAAATACAACTGCTTCTAAAACATAACTCTTGTGCTTGAGAACCTCTCCTTGCCTCACATAAGGAAAAGGAATGTTAAACTAGCCTTATTAGAGTCTGCTGCTGTTTTTGCTAAACCTGGTTTAATCAACCTTTAATCATAGCTAATATCTGAGTCACTTACTATGTTATTGACAAGTCACCACTGGTTGGATTTGCATGTACAGTGTTCCCTCGTTTTTTGCGAGTTCGAACTTCGCGAAAAGTCTATACCACGGTTTTTCAAAAATATTAATTAAAAAATACTTCGCGGGTTTTTTTCCTATACCAGTTTTTCCCACCCGATGACGCCATATGTCATCGCCAAACTTTCGTCTGCTTTTAATAACTTTTAAAAAAATAAACTTTAATAAATAAACATGGTGAGTAATAATCTAAATTGTTGCTAAGGGAATGGAAAATTGCAATTTAGGGGTTTAAAGTGTTAAGGGAAGGTTTGTGATACAGTTCATAGCCAAAAATAGTGTATTTACTTCCGCATCTCTACTTCGCGGAAATTCGACTTTCGTGGGCGGTCTTGGAACGCATCCCCACGAAAAGCGAGGGAACACTGTAATAGTAAACTGTGAGTCATGGTTTACACACCAACACCATGTGGCTTAGTACAACAGGCGAATCCAGCCATGCTGTCTTTCAACATCTTAACAATATATTCTGAATTACTGGGGTAAAGAAAAATCGCACTGCTACAGTGAAACGGGAAGAGTAAGACTCCTATATTAGAAAGATGACCATCAAAACCAGAAGCTGTATACAAGTAGTCCTCATTTAGTGACTGCCTCATTTAACAACTATTCATCATCATGGTTTCATTTGGCAATGACTCAACAACTGAGTTGCCAGTCCCAGTTATGGTTAAATGGAGGCTACCTGAATATAAAATTTAACATATTTTATACAAGAAACTATATGAATTTTGTGCAGCAATAATTTTTGGCACATACAATCAGTGCTACCTACAATAAAGATAATGATGGACAAGACACTGAAAGCAATCAGTAGATGTATCTCAGTAAAAGGCATCAGCAAAAGAAGCTACCAGATGCTTATCTTCAGATTTTTATCTCACCTTCCCCCTTTACACATTTACTTAATTCCCTGTGAGATCTATTCAATTGTATCCTTCCTCTAGTAAAATGGATATCACAACTGCATTAAATTCTATTTCTTCCAGGGTGGGTTCCACCTGATTCAGACCAGATCACCCAAACCAGTAGCAACCCGCTGGTGATGTCAAAATGGGTCACGGATCCAGTTCGGGTGGTGCTGGTCTTTGGGCACCGCCATCTTTTTAAAAATATCTGATTATTTTTTTTTACTGTAAGGAAGTTTTTTTCCTTTGCTGCTTGAAAAAGGGCCCTCCTTCCTGCCCCGGAGTTTATATTCATTCACCCGAACCACAGCTGATCAGCTCCTCAGCTGTGTTTTGGGCCGATTATACATAATTGCATAAGGGGATGCACTCATGCACGCAAAACGTCACGATGTGAACCGATGGCGAAGGTAAGTGGAATCCACCCCTGATTTTTTTCATTTCATTTTCATTTATTCGATTTGTATTCGATTTGATTTCTTCCCTACCACTTGACAAAGGCTGAAGCGTTGTCCTCCAGCAAGGCCTGGATAAGTCGCTGCAGAAAAGGAATCATACAGAGGAACTGAGACCATTTGTGTAGAGAGGATTTCATAAATTTGAACGTTGTGGAAAGCAGATTTTATTTAATCATCTGGCAGAATCTTTCACCCACAAATATGGCTTGACAACTTAAGCAATCAAACCTCAGGACAAGCTGTCTTTCCAGCGGTGGGAGGGAAAGTGTGGCTTCCAATAATAAAGAGACAAAGTTATTGTGGACATATGTCATCAGGCAGGTTTGACTTACAAGATTGCACTCTTCCTAATATACACACAAAAGCCAACACAGAGAATTATTATTGCTGATATAAGAAAAAGAGCACTGAAACCGAGGAACAAATAAAACAAAATAAAATAAATAAAATAAGTAAATAGTATAACATAATTTTTTTCCACATCTATCCTGAGGTTGGCTAGAGGTTATGAAATGAGAAAATATCAGGTTTTAATTTCCCAAATGTAATCATAACTCATATCTCCTTAAAGTGCAGGCAAGCTGTTCTTTCACTTTCACACCAGTTTATTCAATGCGTAGCTTTAATGCACTTTAATTAGTCAGCACTCTTACAAGCAAAATCAAAGCATGTCAGCTTATTCATTGCTCTTCAGGAGAAATGAGAAAGAATCCAGATGAGTAGATAAGAAAATATATAACCATGTAAACATGTCTCTTCTGTGGAAAAGCCAGTTCACCTGCACAGACTGTGAAATGTGAGTATTTTGTTTTGTCAAGCCATCTGTGCATGAAAAGCCTTTGCTTGTCTCTGTGTCAAAACACTATCAAGACAAAGGATTTGCCAGGATGGATATATCTGCCCTCCTACCCAATCGATTCAAACCCTTATGGAACTCACATTTTATCACTCCCTGGACTATGCTTTGGTCCTTTGAAAACTTCCTCCTACAGCCATTAAGAGGTTTTTAACAGGCTTCCTCGGAACAAACTATAAATTGAACCCCCCATTTCTTTCATTGGATGAACTTGGATATCTGTACTCATCCTCTAAAGATGTTTGAGTAGCTTGGTCCAGGACCTTTATTAAAATGGGTTAGGTTTGGCTATTCAATAAGTGTAAAGGATTGGAGAATACAATATGTTGTTCCTGAATATTATGCATGCATTTCTGAGTTTAATAAAGGTTATTTATTCTACTTACTGGTGTTTGTCACTATTGATAGGATGGGTGGGTGGATGGATGTTGTAGCAACCATCTGAAATGAAGAGACGCTTCTAGACATGGATGCTTCCCCAATTAGTAACGACTCTGATTTTCCAGGAGTGCCCATACAGATACAAGTCTAGCTACAGTAACTACCATTTTCATATCAAAGGTGATGTAAAGAGTCAGTACGCTTATCTCAGTCCAGATTGAAGGCACATTGCTTCCCACTGTTGGGTTCCTGGTGATCATTAAACTTGATTGTTTTTATAAAAGGCTTTGTTACTATGCTAGGAAACATCACCAGTGCATGAGAGTGCAGTTGGCTGATAAAGCTACTTAGTCTGGTAATGAAATATCTGCAGGAAAACAAGCAAGCTCACAGAACATCAAAAGCCAACTCTCAGATATATATATTATCTACTATTACAATGGTTCCCATTTTCTATGATTTCTAAAAGAAAGCTTGGTTATCCCTGTTTAGTCCTTATATTACCTATTTTCCCTGCACCAGAGGACAAGGAAGGAGCAGAACCTGCTATCTTATTTGTCAAGAATCCTGAGATATAGGAATGTCTGATTGTGCATATAATGAGCCAGGGTGGCACAGTGGTTAGAGTGCAGTACTGCAGGATACTTCAGCTAACTGCTAGCTATAGTTCAAATCTCACCACCGTCTCAAAGTTGATTCAAGTCTTCCATCTTTCTGAGGTGGGTAAAATGAGGACCCAGATTGTTGAGGGCAATATGCTGATTCTGTAAACTGCTTAGAGAGGGCTGTAAAAGCATTATGAAGTGGTATATAAATCTAAATGCTATTGCCATAATTTGCCAATCCTGGATATTTACCCATGTAGTAGGGCTGTATTGCTATTATCCTTCTCATCTTTCCTATTATGTTCTCCCTATTGGTATCATCTTATGATTTTAAAATATTTTATGATTTATTATTTAGATTTATATGATTATGTTGTTTGCATGTACATTGGGAGCTTATGTGTACACTGTATGTACAGTATATACTGTATTACACTGAGAGTTTATGCACCAGAGACAAATTCCTTGTGTGTTCAATCACACTTGGCCAATAAAAAAATTCTGTTCTGTTCTATACTGTTCTATTCTATTCACAAAGACTTCTCTAATATATATTCTAAGACTTTATGTTCATTGACATTCAGAACAAGTTCAGGTTTGTTAAAGGATTAATAGCAACATAATTTTAAAATATTCAGTATGATGGCTTTTATAATTCTGTCTTTGAATGCATATTTCTCCTAATAGAAATTATGTTACTTTAAAACAGAATCGCTAAATGTCTATGGAGATTCTCAGTCATCTTGGTTATGATTGTCCAAAAGTGCTTTTTCAAGAGGCAACTGGATTTTCTTGTTTTTCCTTGAAGAAGTTTCACTTCTCAACCATCCAAAAAGCTTCTTCAGCTTTAAACAGAATCATTCAAGGTAGTTTAGGCTGATAATCAGCAACAATACAGCACTGGGGCTAGAAGGATGATAGGAAATCATGGGTTACTTGGTGGGAGAGCTTTATTAAAGCCTCAATGTTTTGTATTGTTTTATTTATTTTTTTATCAATTGTGGCTTTATTTTTTTAG
Organism: Erythrolamprus reginae; assembly: GCF_031021105.1. Lineage (NCBI taxonomy): Eukaryota > Metazoa > Chordata > Lepidosauria > Squamata > Dipsadidae > Erythrolamprus > Erythrolamprus reginae. The sequence continues at coordinate 119,597,007 of NC_091950.1, forward strand.
AAAGGTAAATAATGCAATTAGTCTTTGACTTCCAACTATTTTTTTAATGACTGTTCAAAGTTACAATGCCACTGAAAAAAGTGATTTATGACCATTTTTCACACTTCCAACCATTGCAGCATTCCCATGGTCATATGATCAAAATATGAATGCTTAGCAACTGGTATGTATTTATTATTATTTTTAAAAAAATATTTTAAAAATATAATAAAAATATAAACATTCCATCTTCCATTACAAAAAAAACCCTGGCATTTTTGTAACAGTTGTGAGATCTTGGGGTCTAAGTTGTGATCACCATTTGCAGCCTTCCAACAAGCAAAGTCAGTGGGGAAGCCAAATCCACTTAACTCACTAACACACTTAATTCACTAAGTCAGAAGGACATGTCTGTTGTCTTTTTCCAAAGATGAAATATTGGCTTGCACTAAATTTAAGTTGAAATACTGAGTAGTGCATGTCTTGAAGTCAGCCTTGACTCTTGGTAACTGGCTTGGACAGTCCCTCCAGTTTTCTTGGCAAGATTTTTCACAAGTGGCTTGCCATTGTGTCGCAGGACTGACAAAGAATGACAGGCACCAAGGTTACCAATCTGGGTTTTTGCCTAATGCAGGACTAGAACTTTCTTTCTTTCTTTCTTTCTTTCTTTCTTTCTTTCTTTCTTTCATTCATTCATTCATTTATTAGATTTGTATGCCGCCCCTCTCCGTAGACTCGGGGCGGCTCACAACATACAATAGAACAATTCGCAACCAATCTAATAATTTTTTTAAAAAAATTAAAAAACCCTTTATTAAACCAGACATTCACACAGACACACCATACATAAATTGTATAGGCCCAGGTGAGGGGGGAATACCTCAATTCCCCCATGCCTGATGGCAGAGGTGAGTTTTAAGGAGTTTACGAAAGGCAAGGAGGGTGGGGGCAGTTCTAATCTCTGGGGGGAGCTGGTTCCAGAGAGTCGAGGCCACCACAGAGAAGGCTCTTCCCCTGGGACCCACCAGACAACAGTGTTTAGTCGATGGGACCCGGAGAAGGCCCACTCTGTGGGACCTAATCGGTCGCTGGGAATTGTGCGACAGAAGGCGGTCCCGGAGACTTACAGTTTCTAGCCTGGTGTCTTAACTGATACCACCACACTTGTTCCCAATACACAAGGAGTTCCAAATTAATTTTATGGTGTGAATAGATGGTTTCCCTTCCCAAATAAAATGAAGAGTACTTCAATGCAAAATCTTCCAAGGGCATTTAAATATCACTTCGTGTTTGTGGTACAGCAGCTCATGCTAAAATACCTTTGAGAGAAGAAGATTTCATATGTCACCTATATCATACACATAAAACAGAAAAGCTGAAGATATATATGTACACACACACCATATTTTTTTGGAGTATAAGACACACATTAGTTTTGAACAGTCACTAAATGAACTGTTGTATATTCGAGGACAACCTGAATGTACCTCATAAATCTATACATAGGGGTGTGTGTGTGTACATACATCCATACATCCATGTGTTTGGGTTTTCCCCCGTGTGTCAAGAGTGTTTTTGTGACATTTTGGAAGAGATCACACTCGTCACACTCGTATCCTGGGCTTTGTGCTGTTGTGAACAAAGTGAGGTTGGAGCTGCTGTTTTTTCCTTATAAATAGTGGGGGATGCTGGCTCAATTGCTGCAAGTGGGCTAGATGGTTGTGCTGTAATGCCCTGATCGGCTGGTGGAGTCGTTCTAAACCCACCCACCACTATTTAAAAGGGGGGAGAACTGCACTCACTTTGTTCACAACAGCATAAAGCCCAGAATACACCTGAAGATGATGAGTGTGATCTCGTGGAAACATTGCAAAAGCACTCTTGATACATGGGGGAAACCCTGAATACACACATACCGATACCATTGAAAATCTACGGAGGCAACTATTTAGTGACTGTACAGTTGCAATGGCACTGAGAAAAGTGACTTATGACTGCTTTGCAGTTACAACCGTTGAGGCATTCCCATGATCATGTGATTAACATTCAAATGCTTGGCAACTGGTTCATATGGTTGCAGGTCATGTGATCATCTTTTGCGATCACCTTTTACAAGCACAAGTCAATGGGGAAGCCAGATTCACATAACTTATCAACTGCAGCGATTCATTTAACAATTGAGGCCAGAAAAATGGTAAAATGGCACAAAATTCACTTAGCAAATGTCTCACTTAACAACAGAAATTGGGGGCTCAATTGTGATTGTGAGTCAAGGACTACCTTATCTATAAATGAAGACACTAAGAGATAAACATAAATGCAACATGTTATATTATATTCAACTTTACCAATTCCTGAAAATTACATTTATTGAAAATAATGTTTATAATCTGCCTTTATTAACCACCATTAGTATTACCTACTAATTAGCTTTTGTTTGAAGAACATGACTCTTTTTTGATATATGCTGTCAATAACGCAGACTCCCAGATTGCAAGCTTATTTCCTCCCCAGTTTTTTCTTTCATCAAAAAAAAATTGTTTCTTGAGAAGGAAGAATGAAGCAAAAAGAAAAGCAGGACTGCTTTATGCTGCTTCTACTGTACAATGGAGATCTCTCCAGTTCAAAATAAAAGCACAATTGCTGGTTGCCTGCAGATAATATAGAACAAGACAGATTCTAGTGAATAACGAACAGTACAAAGCAGGCCTCTGTTTCCACTCTGCTCATTTTTAGAAATGATAGGATTGTGTCTTTAAAAAAACAAAAATCAACAAATAAATTTCTCCCCACACACATAGGAAAAAATGATATATTTTACAAATGTTTTTTTCCTGCTACTTTATGCAACTCCTTTATATTCTTATTTTAAATACATTAACTTTTTACTAATAGAGTGTTCCCTCGATTTTCACGGGTTCGAACTTCGCGAAAAGTCCATACCACGGTTTTTCAAAAATATTAATTTAAAAAATACTTTGCAGGTTTTTTCCCTATACCACGGTTTTTCCCACCCGATGACGTCATATGTCATCGCCAAACTTTTGTCTGCCTTTAATAAATATTTCTTTAAATAAACTTTAATAAATAAACTTGCTGAGTAATAATCTGAATGGTTGCTAAGGGAATGGAAATTGCAATTATGGGGTTTAAAGTGTTAAGGGATGGCTTGTGATACTGTTCATAGACAAAAATAGTGTATTTACTTCCGCATCTCTACTTCGCAGAAATTCGACTTTTGCGGTCGGTCTCGGAACGCATCCCCCGTGAAAAGCGAGGGAACACTGTATTCATCTTCCATGGATCTAGTACCATAGTTTATTTTGTCACTTTTGGTTTTAAAGCACCATATTTAATTAAGGATGGATTTAGGCTGCACTTCATATGAATAAAAATAATCAGAATTCTAGATGTTGTATTATTTGTTTGTTATATTCATTATATTTCTAATTTTATATTTCTCCTGTATTTTTCTTCATAATTCCTTCTTATATTCAATGAAATTCATCAGTACAACAGGTAGCCTCCAGAGGTTGTGAATGCTCCAACAGTGGAAGTTTTTAAGAAGAGATTAGATAGCCATTTGTCTGGAACAGAGTCTCCTGCTTAACCAGACTAGATCTCCAAGGTCCCTTCCAACTTTGTTATGTTGTATTCTGTAAATCTGAATCAGTGTGTTACTAAATATAACGTTTGGATTAGTTCTGTGAAATAATTTTTCTTCTACAGTGCAGGAAAAGTAAACCTGGTACATATCTGGAGATTTTTTCATAAGCACTCTTATGAAATAGTTTTCATTAATTGCTAAGCTCCTGTTGCTCATATTTTGAATGGGTTGGTGCTTCTTAATCTTGTAATATTGTTTTTATGTTGTTTAAACCACTTCTGGAAATTGGTTCACAACAGGAAAATTAGAGAAATGAAAAACAAGATTTTTGTATTTTAAAAGAAATTTAACTGCTTCTTCACCTTTATCCATTTCTTCAACTATGTCAGAAGTTTTTAATAGCTAATTTGTCATTACATTATTTGTATATTCCAACTTTGCCAATTTCCTTTAATTAAACCAAGACATATTGATTCTTCAAATTTTGAATCTTCACATGTCAACAATAATAATTAGCTAGTTTAATCTAGCAACTTAAATGAATTTAAATATTATATAAAACCCATAGAGTAAGCTTTCCTCTCAATAATGCCACTAATTTGTGCCTGACTTTTTTTAAATTCAGCCTTATCCAGTATAATTATTTTCTGATTTTCTTAGAAATATCCTGAACTGAAAGTGAAAGTCCAAATTCAATCATAAGAGAAATGAGCCAAAAATCAGAAAGTTGCATGAGTGCCTTCCCAATTTTTAGAAGTCTGAAAAGTAAATCTTAAGTCACAAGTACAAAACATGTTTAGACAAACTTATATAAATAATTGTAACAAAAGGAATTATACAGTATATTTCTCTTCCTTAATTAAAATGGTCCACAGTGTAATTGGGACAATAAAAGTTTATTTAAGCAAATCGGGAGTTCCCCATTAACTTGCTCGTTGGAAGCCAGCTTGGAAGTTTACAAATAGGGGTCACATGATCCTGGCACAATTCAACTAACACTTGACCCTTCCAAACGGTCAAATTTTCATCACATGGCCATGGAGATGCTGCAATGGTCATAAGCACTTAATGAACCACTGCAAAAAAAAAAAGAAGTCCAAAAAACAAACAAAAATCTGAGGTGCTGGAGTGGAATCTGAAGCTGGAGTGAAGGAAGGGGTGACTAACAAGCTTTGAGTACTTCCTTCCTTGGGAAATAAGTGACAGAGGCCAGTCCCAACCCTTATCTGGCTGTTCTCAAGAAAATGCAATCAGTTTGGCCAGATTCTTGTAAATAGGCAGGCAAAAACAAAGAAACAACTCAGATCAGTTCACAGTATCATTTCAGTTCCTTGCACCTGAAAAATTCAATTACGTGATGCCCCAACTTACAACTGCAATGACTTACAACCGGGCTCGGTTGGGGTTGTAAATCAAGGACTATCTATTTATGTTACTTTTGTTCAGGGAACGTGCAGAAACTCTGGATCTATATGAACATGGAGTTCTTCTTATTCCCCTGCCCAATTTTGCAAAGATGCCCTTAATGAAGCACTGTATGTCATCAAATTAGGGGGCAAAAGAGGAACAGAACAAATGTGACAACACCTTCACCTACATATGGTTGGTTTTTCTTTTTCTGTCCCTTTTCAGCAACTATACTGTTTTGCAAGAGGACCACTAGCGAATTGCTACTGGTATGGATAGGGATGCCACACCGGTAGTGAAGGTTGAGCTCCGCCTGCAGCTTTGCGTCTCCAGTGTGCGGACACGCATGTCCAAGAGAGATTTTGCTTCTACAAATGCGCAGGAAGCAAAATCTCACAAGGGGACGTGTGCATGTGATTTTTTGCTTCCACGCATGTGCAGAAGCAAAACAAATAGTGGAAATGTCACGAGCGTGCATGTCCCCTCGTGAAATTTTGCTTCCTGCTCATGCGCAGAAGCAAAATCTTACTCGGACATGCATGCATGCCAGAGACATGAAGCTATATGCGCAGCACACTGGTAGCAGTGGGAATGGCAACCCCCACATGAAGAGGACAGAACCTCACCTTGTGCTTCCTTCTATGCCCTCCCGTCCACTTGGGACATGTGCCTTTTATTCCAATCCTATGCCCTATTCCACTAAATTAGGGGTGGGGAACCATGGTCCTTTTATGACTTATGGACTTTGACTCCCAGAATTCATCAGCACACCATGCTAGCTCATGAAGTCTGGGAGATGAAGTCCACAAGTCATAAAAGAGCCATGGTTCTCCACCCCTGCTCTACATCGTCTTCATTTGGCCCCATTTCACCTGACAGCATTTGTCTAAGGATAGATAGGCAAGTTTGGTCAATCAAATGTTTTGGGCTTCAGCTCTCAGCATTAGCTGGCAGCTGCAATGTTTCATATTTCTTACCCTTGAGTTAACCCCTGCATTGCATCAGGGCCACATTTCAGATTTCCCACAACAGAGCAATGCCTTCACTATCAATCGATATTTTGAATTGCACAAAGTGATGCTGCCTATTGATTTTTCTATAGGGCAGTATTTTCAGCGAATTGTGTTAAAAAAAATTCTTGGCAAAAAGCAAATGCAACTAAAAGTTTACTGATAAACAAGAAAAATATATGTACCCTCCTTCTCTACTATGTAAGTATATTTACTATGCAAGAGTATAAATAACCTTCAAAACTGTTACCATTATCAATGGATTCTCAGAGGCTCTTTAAACAGCACTATTTCATTTTTATCCTACCTTTTTTTTTGATAACTCAACTTTCCTCTAATTTTATCCTCAAGGCAACAACCTGGTAAAGTACAATGGACAAAAAGAGAATAGGCGTTGATTGCTTACCTGAACGCCTCTTCTCGTACGGTGAGCGGGTACAGCAGTCACATGGGTTGCTCATGTCCAATCCGGTGGAACTGAGCCTAGTGTTAAAAAAGCTTGCTGGATCCGCCCCTTCCCCAGAATTCGCGAATCCATAGACTAGGCTCAGCTGTGAAGCTCTGTAGTGTTCAACTCTCATTGTTAGAGGAAGAAAGGTTATAGGAAGGTAAAGAAGACACATACAAGGGCGGGAAGTGACTGCTGTACCCGCTCACCGTACGAGAAGAGGCGTTCAGGTAAGCAATCAACGCCTATTCTCCGTACTGAAGGAGCGGGTCCAGCAGTCACATGGGACATACCCAAGAGATAGGTCCCTAGGGTGGGAGTACATTGCTATCGTGAGAGATAACGGATTGGAGTACTCTTCTGCCGAAGGCAGCGTCCGCTGATGCGTACGAATCGATTTTGTAGTGCCTTATGAAGTAATTTGGCGAGGCCCAAGTGGCTGCATTGCAGACTTCTTCCAACGGAGCCTGAGTCGCCCAAGCGGCAGATGTGGCAGCACTTCTGGTGGAATGCGCTGTAATATTCCTTGGAATGGAGAGGGAAGCTGTCTCGTAGGCCTTAGAGATGGTCCCTCTGATCCAACGACCTATTACTGTAGAAGACACTCTGGATCCCAAGGATCTGGGATGGTAGGCTATGAAGAGTGCTTCAGACCTCCGGATGGATCTTGTGCGTTGGATATAAACCTTTAGCGCTCTAGTGAGATCCAGAGTGTGCCATCTAGTTGCCAGGGGATGCTCTCGTTGGAGGCAGAAGGAAGGTAATATGATATCCTGAGATCTGTGAAACATGGAACTAACCTTTGGTAGAAAGGTGGGGTCCAGTCGCAGAACCACTTTGTCCTGGTGAAACTGGTAAAGGTCCTGTCTGATAGAAAGGGCTGCCAACTCAGATATGCGTCGGGCGGATGTAATCGCCACCAGGAATGCTACCTTAAAGGATAGGTACCTGAGGGACGCAGAATTCGGGGGTTCGTAAGGTGCCTGAGTAGGAGAGTGGAGAACCCGTGGCAAGACCCAGGTAGGATATCTGTGGATTTTAGAAGGCCTGAGGTTGGCCACTCCTCTTAGAAATTCTTGGATTTCTGGAAAGGAGCGGAGGAGCTGCCTGCGAGGCCCCGCCAAGACGGAAGAAATGGCGGCCAGGTGTCGGCGGATGGTGCTGGTAGCGAGGCCCTGGTGGAAACCCTTCATGAGGAAGGTGATTATCCTGTGGATGGGAAGACACAGGGGAGAAAAGCCCTCCTGCGAGCACCACTGATGGAATTTGGACCAAGTATGGTCGTAGATCCGGTTGGTAGACCCTCTTCTAGACTTCAGGATGATTTCCACTGAGTCCGGGTCATACCCTCGCAGGTCTAAGTCCCTCCGGATAATGGCCAGGCGGTGAGGTGGAACCACTCTGGGTCCGGATGGAAGGAGGCCCCCTGTCGCAACATATCCTCCGAAACGGGGAGTCGCCAGGGGTCCTGGACGGACAGTTGTTGGAGGTCCGTGAACCAGGGCCTGCGAGGCCAGTGAGGGGCAATCAGAATTACTCGGGCCTTCTCCAGGAGGATTTTGTTGATCACGTCTGGCAGAATTGGAATTGGAGGGAAGGCATACAATAGACCTGGAGGCCAAGGGCTCCTGAGAGCATTGATTGCCTCTGCTCCCGGAGACGGGAACCTGGAGATGAAGCGAGGGAGCTGGGCATTGGCTTTGGTCGCAAATAGATCCAACACTGGATGGCCGAACCTGAGGCAGATTTGGTGGAACAGTGACTGATGGAGATTCCACTCGCCTGGATCTAAGGTCGCTCGCGAGAGCCAGTCCGCTTGGACATAGAGGCTCCCCGAGGTGAGGTCGGCTAGAAGCGACTGGAGATTTTTCTCTGCCCAAAAGCCTAACTTCAGGGCCTCCCTCATGAGGGCCTTGGATCTTGTGCCTCCCTGTCTGCAAATATGGCTTTTGGTGGCTATATTGTCGGTGAGAATCAGCACATGTTGGTTGGAGATGTGAGACTGGAATTGTTTTAGAGCTAGAGACACGGCTCTTAAATCTAGCCAATTGAAGGGCCTGGAAGCCTCCTCCAGTGACCAAGTGCCCTGAGCTAAAAAACCCTGGGCGTGGGCTCCCCAGCCCGAGAGGCTGGCCTCTGTGGTGACTACAAACTGGTCGGGACACCGGAAGGGAGATCCCTTGTCTAGGGCTGGAGCAGTCCACCACTTGAGGGATCTGCGAACCGTCGGTGGGATGGTGATGCGACGGTTCGAGTTGCTGTGGCCCGATCTCTGGAATGGTAATAAAAACCCCTGTAGTTCCCTGGCGTGAAGACGGGCCCAGGGACAATACCAATACATGACACCATTTTACCCAAAAGGGAAGATAGGGTGGCAATGGAGGCAGATTGCTGGGGCAGGAAGTGAGCAATGAGATCCAAAAAGCTGCGTTTTCTCTCAGTGGAGAGGAAAACCTGGGATATCTCAGAATTAATGATAGTTTCCAGATGCAGAATGGAAGTGGATGGATCAAGGTGGCTCTTTTTAAGATTTATGGAGAAACCATGATTCTGTAGAAACGACATGGTAAAAGAGAGGTCTGCAGCCACACCAGTTCTGGAATTCCCATGAATTAAAATGTCATCTAAATAACATAAAATATGAATGGGAGAGGCCCGGATATGAGCTGCCAAGGATCCCAAGAGTTTAGAGAAGACTCTGGGAGCTGAGGAGAGCCCAAATGGCATAGCCCTATCCTGAAAATGCCTGCCTTGAAGGCAAAGCGCAGAAATTTCCTATGGACCTTGGCAAAGGGAATATGGAGGAAGGCCTCCGTGAGATCCAGAGACACCATAAAGTCTCCCTGATGTAGAGCTGCTAAAATGGAAAATAAGGAATGCATTTTGAATTTCCTATATTTTATGAACCGGTTCAATTTCTTTAGATCTAAGATGGCTCTCCAGCCTCCAGAGGTCTTAGGGACCATGAAGAGGATGGAAAGGAGCCTAAACCTCTCTGGAGAGAGGGGACCGGTTGAAATGCTCTAATATTCAACAAATGAGAAATAGCCTCCTCCATTCGGATACGAGATGGAGTGGAACTGGGAGAGGAACAAGAAATAAAACGGTTAGGGGGAGGTGAAATGAACTCTAACCTTAGGCCCCTTTCCACAGTGTCAATGACCCAGGGGTCCTGACAAGAACGGTGCCAGGCGGAAGAGAACCAGGCTAGGCGACCGCCTATGGGAAAGGAGGAAAACTTACCATCTGGCTCTTTTGGAAGCCCTGGTAGAAGAGGATCCTCTCTGATAACGGGAACCTCTGCCCCTGGTGGTTCTAGATTGGGATCGAAACCGAGGGGAATACTGACCTGGACTCCTTTGAGATGCGAAGCCCTGATCCTGTTGACGTCCTGTGCGCCGAAAAGGCTGCGGTTTAGGGGCCTTCTTGGTGGTAGGTCCCAAGACCTTCTTCTTGTCTGTGGTCTCCGTAAGGAGAGGGTCCAGAAGGTCTCCGAAGAGTAGGTTACGTTTCAGCGGACCCATGACTAACTGCCACTTCTGTCTTACTCCCGCCTGCCAAAGGCGGAGCCATAGAAGTCTTCTGGCCGTTGAGGAGGCTGCTACTGACCTGGCTGCAAATCTGGAAGATTGGAGGGTAGCATCTGCTACATATTGGGGAGCTGCGAAGATTTTGTTGAAATCCTGTTGGCCCCGTAAGTCATCTGGAGTCAGGTGTAGTTGGAGCTGACGAAGCCACAAGAGCATAGCTCTGGAAAAGAAGGATGCCGCTGCAGCACTCTTAATGGCCCGTGAGTCTGCAAGGAGACTCCTTTTGAGCATTTGCTCAAGTCGTTTGTCCTCTGGCCGGAGGACCTCCTCTGCTTCGCCCGGCATGGCAGCAGTCGAGTGGAGTGTCTTCACTGGTTCATCTGGCTTGGGACATGTTAGGAGTTCCTCATAGGAAGAGGGGAGCTCGTAGAGCTTCTTGTCCTTGGGAGTGGGAGTAAGCCAGCGGTTGGGTGGTCCCACTGTTTAAGCAAGGCATCCTTAAACAACTTGGGCATAGGAATTGCCTCATTGTCTTCCTGTTCTTCCATGAAATAAGGAAGATTTTCCTCCGGAGGGTCTGATTTAAGAAGTAGCCTGTTTAACTTGCCCGGCTAGCCCCGTGGATACTCTAGCTTTAAGCAGGAGAGATTTGAAAAGCTGCGAAGGAAAGATAGCAGCTGGGGCTGGAATCTTAATCTGAGATTCCTCATCTTCCGACAGACGCTGAAATGGGTCATCATCCTCTTCTGCATCCACATCCTCATCCTCTTCCTGAGAGGAGTCAGAGACCTCCATGCTGGGGCTCTGTAGGAAGGAGAAGAACTCACGGGACGGGAGGAGCGTGGAGGGGGATGAGACAGAGAAGGCACATTGAAAGATGAGAGTTTAGCGTCAATGGTGTTAGACAGAATAGTCAAGATAGACTGAAAACTCCGGTGGCAAGGAAGAAATATCAGCCGGAAAAGCAGGAGGATCCCTGAGGGCCTGAGCAGGTTCTGGCTGGGAGGAATCCTCGGTAATATCTGGCTCCTCTGGACCTAAACCCCATAGGTTAGGTTGGGGTGGATTTAGGTTTGGCTCATCCAGGGATAGCACAGGAACCCCAGAAAGAGGCAAGTTAGAGGCCTCCGGGGGGGTTGGATAGATATGCACTTGGGCCTGCACTTACAAACGTTTTGCTGATTAGTCAAGGATTTTTTGTAGGTAAATACTTGCACCAGGACCTCCAGGCCTAAGGATTAGAAGAATCCACAAGCGGCCGCAGGAATCGTAACCGGCAAAACCGCCGGGGGAAAACGAAACCGCAACTTCTCCCAAGGAAAAAAGCCTAGCCGCTTTTTTTCTTTTTTCCTTTTAAACGGCTGGCGCAATTAGTGCAAGTAAATAATTAAAGACAATAAATCTTACTACTTGTTGAAGGAAAAGATCGAAGGGAAGGTGTTAGAATGTTGAACGAGCTATCACAATACAACCGCAGGATATGCGAACTGAGCGAATTCTGGGGAAGGGGCGGATCCAGCAAGCTTTTTTAACACTAGGCTCAGTTCCACCGGATTGGACATGAGCAACCCATGTGACTGCTGGACCCGCTCCTTCAGTACGGAGAATAACTGGCCCAAATACATGGAGTTATGTGGTTTAGTGATTATATGAATCTGACTAGCTTCTTGTTACCATCATTCCTGCTTTGAATAGTGCTTTAGTACCGTAATAGGAAATGGCAGATGTAAATATTTACACTACTAATCAATGCAAGCAGAATTTCTTCATCCAAACATGTCACAAAACTAGTCCACCTAATTTTCTTACACAATACTGTGAATGTTAATTCACAAGTCAACCCATCTGCATCTCTATAACTATCTGGTTTGGTTCTGCAATCCAACAAGACAGACACAAACTTCAGAGGATAATTAGAACTGCAGAAAACACAATTGCTGCCAACCTACCTGTAAACTGCACAAGTCAAAAAGAGGCCTGTGAAAATATTTATAGGTCTCTTACATCTTCAACATAAACTGTTTTACCTCCTACCCTCAAAACAATGCTATAGAGCACTGCACACCAGAACAACTAGTCACAAGGATATTTTTTCACGAACGCCATCACTCTGAAAAACAAATAATTCCCTCAACACTGCCAAACTATTTACTAAGTCTGCACTACTAATAATCTTCTCATAGGTCCTATCACCCATCTTCTTCCACCAATGACTGTAACTCTGTTGCCTGTATCCTTACAATTTATATTGACTGGCTCCTAATATAATTTTATTGCTTGTTTATACCTGGGCTATTATTGCTTGTTTATACCTGGGCTATTATTAAGTGCTGTATCTTATGGTTTTTGACAAACATTATCTTTTCTTTTATGTATACAGAAAGTATGGGAACCAAAACAAATTCCTTGTGTGTCCAATCACTTGGCCAATAAAATTCTATTCTATTCTATTCTATAATCTCCAAGTTGCAACCTAGGAAAATTTGTACTTGCATTTTCTCCCTCTCTCTCTCAACAGGTTTACAGATTTCTCAAGCTACTTATTTTGGTTCTAACTTGCATACCACCAAAAAAATAAACCCTGGAATTTATTACAATGTTTCATTAAAAAAAATAAAGATTCAGCTCTCCTGATTTTTTTTAAAATGAACGTCTACTATAAAATGATATGCGTATGTAAAATTTAAAAAGGGCCTGGGAGCTCCTCAGCTGTTTCTAAATCAGTTTTGCTTTCTCTGAAAAGAAAAGCTCTTTCTAATTCAATATGTGAAAACTGCTTCTTTTATTTTGTTCTTAACTGTTTCTTTATTCTAGGAAGAAATTGTTCAGGTAGCTCAGGTAAAAAGGAGGCCTATTTTTCTTTAAGAAAAATAGTAGCCAATCCAACTGAACAAAATGTTACATTCATAAACTCATAAACGCAATACAAGAATATTCGAATATACCCTTTGTATAACTTCAGCTTATCCATCTCTGTGCAAAATTAAAAACATTGGTGTATTCTTAATGCATATTACTAAATTAGATGTTGTGACAAGCACTGCATTAATTTTTTGTCCAAGTAATATATTGTCCTACACTTTTCAAAGTAGCTGCTCAGCATAATTATTACATTTAACTTGTAGGGTGGCAATTGCTTCAACACAGCACCTGCCACTAGTCCGCCACATAATTACATACTACTGACCTTTCTATAAAAGCATCATGGAAATGTTACTAGAAAACCCAATTGCCTTTTATACAAACACTGAACTGTAGCTATGGCAATTCACCACCCCATCTCTTTTTAAAATATGTTTATTCAAAGGAGGGGTTAACTATTGCACTCACTATAGTTTCCCAAATCTTGAACTGTTTCACAACATTTGCAATAAGTTTCTGCTGTCTTAAGACAAAGTGCAGGTCACAATTTGTGTATGCAGATAGACGTGGAACTGAAAATATTCCCTGAAGTCATAATGGTGGGATAATGCAGGATGTCATTTAAAAGCCATTTATCAACAATATGTCTTCCCTTTTAGCAAGAATTCTACTGTATAAATCCAACTGGGGGAAAAGGTCCATTAATTAAAATTGTGAAATGTCACTATACTAGAGTTGTAAACATAAACTGAAGGAGCTAACATGGTGAGGGGGTGGAGAACCCTATGCACTATTTGCAGGTATTGGATAGTACAGGATAAGACTTGGAAGGCTGCCTGAATGACAGTGGGCATTTAGCAAGTCAGAGGGACCAACCCATATGTCAACTAAGACTCTGGTTCTAACCCACTGGGAGGTTTAGAGCAGGCTTCTTTACATCAATTAAATTACTCCCGTAATTCTCACTCCTGACAGAATCACTATCTTGGAATGATAGGAACTGTAGCTCAACCTACTGGGATTATATTTCTTCTCAATCACCTTTTCTTTCATTCTACATTGTTCTGCCTGCACTCATTTCTGAAGCTAAAAGCTAATGTCATTCTTAGCCTTAGTTTTTCCTCCGTAAAATGGGAGCAAAATATTAGACTCCGTGGGCTCATTGCAAAAGCACCTCATCTTAGCATATGCCACGGAAATTAGAGTAAGAATGAATTTGCTCCGCAGGATTCAAAATGGATTAGCACAATTAAATCTAAATTTCTTACACCATACAAGGAAGTCATGCATGGATAATAATAGTTTCATCCCGCTGCTTTAATTTGAGGGCTTGGTAATACCTCTGCTTAAGATTACTATTTCAAGTTGAGTGACCAAGTCTTACAGCTGTCGTACAAACATGCTATTTTTAAAGGTGCAAAAAGAATGTGTCTCCAGCGCTTCTAGCTTGACACAGGGCAAGGAATCCAAGGAGCTACCTCCAAACTTTCAGAGAAATAAAGCTACAGTTCAAATGCAAAGAGATAGCACACAGCAAGGTAGGCGGCCAACAAATTTGATAGCTGAACAAATAAATGGAGAAGAGTGGGTGATACATGGAAGGTACCCAGATTTGTCTGGGGGGGGAGGGAATCAAGATGACGCTATTAGTATAAAGGTAGTCCTTAACATACGACCACAATTGAATTTATGTTGCTAAGTGATAAATTTGTTAAGTGAGTTTTGCCTCATTTTACGATTATTATTATTATAATTATTATTATTATTTATTGGATTTGTATGCTGTCCCTCTCCGGAGACTCGGGGCGGCTAACAGCAATAATAAGACAGCGTATAACAATAATCCAATACTAAAAACAATTAAAAACCCATTATAATAAAAAAACCAAACATACATACAGACATACCATGCATAAAATTGTAAAGGCCTAGGGGGAAAGGGTATCTCAATTCCCCCATGCCTGGCGGCAGAGATGGGTTTTAAGTAGCTTACAAAAGGCAAGGAGGGTGGGGGCAATTCTAATCTCTGGGGGGAGTTGGTTCCAGAGGGCCAGGGCCGCCACAGAGAAGGCTCTTCCCCTGGGTCCCATCAAGCGGCATTGTTTAGTTGATGGGACCCGGAGAAGACCCACTCTGTGGGACCTTCTTGCCACACTTGTTAAATGAATCACTGCAGTTGTTAAATAAGTAATAGGGGTGGGTTCTTCCCGGTTTGGACCAGATTGCCTGAACTGTTAATGACCGCTGGTGAGGTCATTTTGGCAGCATGGATCTGGTACTGTCTGTATGTATTTCTATTTATTTATTTGATTTTTTTTAATGCTGCCCTTCTCCTTAGACTCAGGGTGGCTTACAACATGTTAGTAATAGCACTTCTTAACAGAGGCAGCATATTGCCCCCACAATCTGGATCCTCATTTTACCCACCTCGGAAGGATGGAAGGCTGAGTCAACCTTGAGCCGGTGATGAGACTTGAACTGCTGACCTGCAGATCTAGCAGTCAGCTTTAGTGGCCTGCAGTATTGCACTGTACCCAGTGCGCCACCTCGGCTCATACCAGCCCATGCTCGCCGCCATCTTTTTTTCTGAATTTTCAGCCGATTCACCTGTGGCTTCTCCTCATTCTGTGCTTTTAAAAAAGTCCTCCCACTTGCCCCTTGATCTTTATTTCTTCGCTCGAAGCCCAGCTCCTCAACTGTGTTTCCGGCTGCATCCACCTTCAGAGCATGTGTGGAAGTGAAATCGCATGACTGAAGGCACACACGAAGCATTGTGATGCGAACCGGGGGCGAAGGTAAGTGGAACCCACCCGATTAGTAACATGGGAGTGCAGTGAATCTGGCTTCCCGATGGACTTTGTCAGAAGATTGCGAAAGGTGATCACGTGACTCTGGGACACTGCAACCATCATAAATATGAACCAACTGTTAAGCATCTGAATGTAAATCAAGTGACCATGAGGATGCTGCCATAAGTGTGAAAAATGGTCACAAGTCACTATTTTTAATTATGTAACTTTGAACAGTCACTAAACAAACTGTTGTTGAGGATTACCTGCATTTATATGCAAATGACCCTAGACTCCCTTTGCATTACAGGACACTGTTCTGTTGGGCTCTCTGGTAGACTCCTCCCAAAAATTCACAGGTACAAATTTCAGACACACATACGTTTGAAAATTCAAAACAATGTTCTTTATAATGAAAATTCACTTAAACTAAGCCCTCTTTTTGTAGAGCAAAGAGCACTCATCTCCAAACAAACTGGTAATTTGTACAAGTCCCTTACCAGTTCTGTGATACTTAGCTTGCAGCTGTGGGGCAATTCACAGTCCTTCTTTCACAAAGTGAAACACACTTTGCTCTGGTTTAGTTTCAAAGCGGGAAAAATCAGCACGCAAAAAGTCAGTCAGTAAAACAGTCATGAAACACAATGATCAGATAATCCTCCACAATGGCCAAACCCATAGGCTGCTATTTATAGCAGCCTCACTAATTACCACAGCCCCACCCAACCACAGGTGGACTCATTTTCTTTGATAATAATCTCTCAGTTGTTGTTGTCTATGCATTGCTCTCAGCATGCGTGGCTGTATCATTAACTCTTGTTCTGAATCCAAGGAGGAGCTAGATAATTGATCTCCTTCTGAGCTGTCTGCCACACTCTCCTCCTCCCTGTCACTCATGTCTTCTTGGTCAGAGGAGCCTTCATCAGCAAATTCCACTGGGGGGGGCAAAGCAGGCCTGCAGCATGTGGATGTCTCCCCCACATCCACAGTCCTTGGGGCAGGAGCTGGGCCAGAGCTAACCACAACAGACACTATCTTACTTTATTAACGTGTCTGGAAAAGTAACAAATCTACTGGGGAAAGACTGTGCAGTTTTGTACATGTTGGAGCTATGCTTTTTGTCTTGATAGCTTCTCTCCCTCTCTTATTTACCTCCCAATATTGCACAGATCTTCACAGAAGATTCTAACCTTCTGAATGGAAGGCATTTGGACAGGAACATCTTACACTTAAGTTCCAATGCAGAAATTACCCTCCAGTAACTTAGAAGACAGCTAGTCAAACGTTTTGTGTTAATTCAGGATTGTTGTCCTGCCCCCACTCTTCTCTTTTTATACCATTTCTGATTAACTTCCAACACGGCTGTACTTGAGAAAGATTTGCAGTGATAAAGCTAGAGCCCGAAGCAAGCCATTTTCCACCAGCAGGAATTCTTGCTTAGTTCCTCCTCCCAGCAACTCAGCTCTCCTGGGCACTTACTCCTAGTTTTTTTCAAAGCAGCGGAGGAATTGTTTTGCCTGGTCTTTGTGCCAATCATTCTTCCCCCCCTTAACTGATGAGCTAAAAGTGGGGACAGGCATGTACCACAGACTAGGTTAGGTGCCTTATTTTTGCAATTCCTTCTTGGTCTGTTGAAAGGAACACAGCGGTTTGTAAAAGCAATTACAGGCCAAGGCGAACTAGTTCTGAAGGAAAATGGTGTATGTGCCTCTGGCTTCCCAGTGTATGCATTGTGGTTATAATGTAAACAAAAGGTAGAGACACATTATAATCCAAATTATCCTAGCCTCATGGCAAAGCAATCATCTACTACACTGAGCTCCTGAATATTCTGATGTATCGCCTAGGGCTGTTGCAATGATTTCAGTAAAGCACCGTAAAACACATCTACAATCACTCCTTGTTTAACAGCTATTTCATTCTATATCCAATCACAACTACAATGGTAATTTTTTTAAAAAATGAATGCATTTATGACCAAATTTCACACACCTGATAACAAAAGCCTTCAGTATTAAACTGAGGGAGATCTGGTCAGTTTCAGGTAGCAACACCAGCTGTGGGGAGAACTCTAAACAACTAATTAAGGTCAAAGAACTGGCTTGTTATCTTGCAGTTAGCACTTTCCAGGGAAGAGTTTAGCTATGGAGAAAAAGCAGTTCAGGAAGAGACTGCGTGTTTAAGCAATCTCTTTGCCCTGCCACACAGCACAAGAAAAGGAAAAAAAATGGGTCAGGCACAGGACAAGAGAACTTTTTCCAAATGAGATGTAATCATTGACCAGTGATCTTCACAGTATCTCTCTCTGTTACATGTTTGGTCATTGATAGTTTTGCTTCTGATTTAAGGAACAGATTGCT
The DNA here is from genome assembly GCF_031021105.1 of Erythrolamprus reginae. Taxonomy (NCBI): domain Eukaryota; kingdom Metazoa; phylum Chordata; class Lepidosauria; order Squamata; family Dipsadidae; genus Erythrolamprus; species Erythrolamprus reginae. The sequence goes on from NC_091950.1 coordinate 119,614,999, forward strand.
GTTGTTAAACAGGGAAAGTATAATCTTCCTTCAGATCTCCTAATATAGAAAGATCACCCGATATTAAAATAGTGGATAGATTTTAGAAACCTGCAACAAAGAGTTGGATCTCAGAAGAGGAATCCTCTTCAGATGAGGATGTATAATTTAAAACACCTAACAGGCTGATGTCTACATGAAAATAACTTTTTTTGACTTCTGACTATCCTCTATAGCAGTGACCCCAAATCTTTTGGGCACCAGAGACCGAATCTGTACAGAAAGGTTTTTCCACTGACCGAAGGGGGCATGGCTTTGTGTGCTACCTAAATCCCACAGATGGGACTTCGTTTGTTTGTGCAGCTCAGTGTCGGTCCACAAACTGGGGGTTGGGTAACCTTGTTACTAGCTTGCAAAAGGATTTCAAACAATAACTCTGTGCATCGCTGTGCAGAGAACAATGCTGCAAATTCTTAAAACTGCCCTCAGCTACCATCATTTGATCAAAACATTGCTAGTAGGGAGTCCTTGCATAGCTAAAGAAATGCTTTGACTGACCTGCATTTTACAAAACAGGGAAGATTGATTCAAAGCACAGAATGGGTCACCAACGAAAATGCCATGTCATTGTTCCACATATGCCCAGAGAGTGAAGTTTTGATTCCAAAAATTTCTTCAAAGGGTTAGGGGTTTTTCCCCCTTTGATGTGGTTTACATTCCAGAAGAAGATAGTTGGGAAAAATATAGAAAACATTTAATTTCCCAGGGTTGTTTTCATAAAAGCAATCACATAATTGTTTATTTGCATCCATAAGCCTAATCCTGGAAATGTAGTTGACAATCTTCTTCCTTGCAACATGCTATTTCTATATTCAATACAGTGGAACCTCGACATACGAGCAGCTCTACTTACGAGCTACTCGAGATAAGAGCTGGGAGGGGAGCGACATTTTTGTTCGCCTCCCGAGCTCACATTCGGGATACGAGGGCCAAGGAGCTGTCTCCTGAAGCCGAAAGCTAACTTCCGCGTTCGGCTTCAGGAGACAGCTCCTTGGCGCTCGTATCCCGCGTGTTTTAAAAGGTTGCAGCCGGCCTGGGGGGCTCGGGGGGGTGCTGGCAAGCCCCCCAGGCCGGCTGCAACCTTTTAAAACACGCGCGCCGCTTCGCAGCTGTCTCCTGAAGCCGGAACGCTAACTTCCGCGTTCGGCTTCAGGAGACAGCTCCTTGGCGCTCGTATCCCGCGTGTTTTAAAAGGTTGCAGCCGGCCTGGGGGGCTCGGGGGGGTGCTGGCAAGCCCCCCCAGGCCGGCTGCAACCTTTTAAAACACGCGCGCCGCTTCGCAGCTGTCTCCTGAAGCCGGAACGCTAACTTCCGCGTTCGGCTTCAGGAGACAGCTGCAAAGCGGCGCACGTGTTTTAAAATGTGGCAGCCGGCCTGGGGGGCTCGGGGGCTTCCCCCCGAGCCCCCCAGGCCGGCTGTGACGTTTTAAAACACGCGCGCCACTTTGCAGCTGTCTCCTGAAGCCGGAACGCTAACTTCCGCGTTCGGCTTCAGAAGACAGCTGCAAAGCGGCGCGCGTGTTTTAAAACGTGGCAGCCGGCCTGGGGGGCTCGGGGGCTTCCCCCCGAGCCCCCCAGGCCGGCTGTGACATTTTAAAACACGTGCGCCGCTTTGCAGCTGTCTCCTGAAGCGGGAACGCTAACTTCCGCATTCGGCTTCAGAAGACAGCTGCAAAGCGGCGCGCGTGTTTTAAAACGTGGCAGCCGGCCTGGGGGGCTCGGGGGGAAGCCCCCGAGCCCCCCAGGCCGGTTGCCACGTTTTAAAACACGCGCGCCGCTTCGCAGCTGTCTCTGAACGCTAACTTCCGCGTTCGGCGGCAGCGGGTTTTTTTGTTGTTGCACGGATTAATTGACTTTACATTGTTTCCTATGGGAAACAATGTTTCGTCATACGAGCGTTCTGACTTACGAGCCTCCTTCCGGAACCAATTAGTCTCGTAAGTTGGGGTTCTACTGTACATTCAAAGACTCTGACAGTGGAGATTACTTTTTAAATCCAAACCACAAGTTTTATTTACAATTTAAAGCTAAAGAAGATATTCCCAAAACATGTCACCTAAAATATATTTGATATGGGCAAATTTCAAGCAGTTTTTATAATAGTTTAGGTGTAACTCAATAGGAAGCTTTGTATGCACATGGTTCATATGTGAATCTGAACAATTATCATTCTGTTTGAAGCATGGAGCCCATGTAAAAGAAGCAATAGCTTTTTTCCCTGTATTCCTTCCAGACATCAACGTATTCAGGAATAACCAATAAAAGTTTGGAAGATCTACTGGGGAAAATAATTGTATCAATCATTAATGTTAATTAATTGTCATATAAGGTTTTTCTAAACAAATAAAATAGTTAGCAACTGGCCTTGAAACAAAATAAAAAGTAACTTGCATAAGAATGAGAGGAAGGGAGGAAGGAAGGAGGGGGGAGGAAGGAGGGGGAGGGAGGGATTGAGGGTTGAAGAGGGAGGGAGGGAGAGATAACTTTTTGCAAAACTCACTTAAGGAACAGTTTGACAGACTGCATCATTTACTGGAGGAAGCAATGTCTTGAATCTTCCAAGTTGAATAATAGAATCCAAGAACATTTCAAAAATGCAATTTTTTGACCCAGAAGCAACATTCCATGATGTTATATGCATAAAGGTAGGCTATGATTTCTCATAGAGGAAAATAATGTATCGGGGGGGGGGGCATTATTTTTCTGTTGCAGGGCTATCAAACTTGCCGCCCACGGGCCAGATGCAACACATACTGGCCACGCCCATGCCCAATTTAACGAAGGAGAAAAAAGTCATGATACGTCAGTGATGCCACAAGTTTGACACTCCTGTTTCTGTTGAAACCATTTCCTGTTAAATCTAACTATCTTGGATTAAGATGGGAAACAGTCCAGCCTTTTGGCTAACTACACAACATGGGCGTATGAGATTTTTAATATTTCCAAAGACATGTTATATCCCTTTTTAGTTTTCAATATTGATTACATGTTTCATCACAACATCTAAGGTCTGCAAGTCAACTCACCCATCTGCTTAAGACTTTGTAAAGCAGATTTTACAGATTAGACAAATGGGGAGAAACTGAATTTACATTAAGAGGATAAGCAAAAAGAAAGGAATTTTAGAGCCAACATCCAGTTTCTCCCCTCCCCACCAAATCCATGTTAAAAAGTAACCAGTGTCTCAGATTTCTATGTATTGTATTGTAACTGCATCTGCTGAAGTTACTACCTGCTTTAGTTTCACATCAATGCCTGCTTCTGCTTGCCTAAATATGATTCCTTAGGTAAGTTTACTGTTTCAGAGGCTTGAATCATGAACAGGGAAGAATTTTTTTTCTCTCAGTCATGTGTTTTCCCTTTCCCCCATAGACACAGAAAAATCACAATAAAAGTACAAAGGAATTGTATATTTGTTTTTTTTTTTAAATGATGAAACTAAATAGATTTTGCATTAACAATGATGGAGGAAGAAATGCACAGATTTGGTGTCTCAACTGCCCCAAATAATTTTTATTTCTGATGTTTTATCTTCATTTCTTTTTAAATGGGAAAGTTTGTAAGTTAAATTTCGCTGCAATTTTTTCCTCTTCATTCCAAGACTGAAATCCAAATGCATGTTTATTTCTGAAAGAGCATAAAAGATCAGACTGAAAGCATTGTGTTAAATAGGGGTGGGGGTAGAGATTAGGAGGGTCACATAATATAGCTCAGCTCCCAAAGGGAACCATGAAGTCAACCAGCAAATGTCCTGTCCTCAAAGCTCCACTCCTTGAAGACCATGATCTACCCACCAGAAGAAATTTAGTCAGAAAGAAATGCTTCAAAACTAATTCTTGGCATTAGAAAATTAAAAACATCAGGGGATGGGGGATCTAGGCAAGCAAGTGTTCTTCCCCAACACTTAAATAGTACCAAATAACTACCATATTTTTTTTCACCCCTAAAAGATGGTGGAAATGTCAATGTCGCTGCATCTTATACACTGAATGCAGCCATTTTTGGCCTCCTGAAGCCCCACCCCATGTCCCATTTTTGCAAAAAAAAAATGGGTGTTTTTCACAAAAATTGGGTGGACAGAGTGTCCGAGAAGCCTGCAGAGAGCTCCTAGGGACTGGGGGAAGGCAAAACTGCCATTTTTGAGGGGGGGAATGGGCAAAAAATGACCCAATTTTTGCAAAAACAGGGGCACGGTTGCCATCCCACAGCATCCAGGAACTCTGCTTCCCAGACCCTTTGCACACTCCATTTTTGTGCAAAAATGGGCAAAAACAGGGTGTTTTTGCCTTCTAATTGCCCCATCTAGCATGACTCGAGAAGGAATTCTGGGAGTTGAAGTCCACTAGTCTTAAAGCTGTCAAGTTTGAAGACCCTTGGGTTAGGGGTTAGGGGTGCAAGGGTTTTCAAACATGGCAAGTTTAAGACTTGTGGACTTCAACTCCCATTCCTGAGCTAGCATGACTGGAGAAGGAATTTTGGGAGTTGAAGTCCACAAGTCTTAAAGTTTGTAAAAAGTATACATGGTTGTAAAAAGTATTCTGCTACATTGGTATTTTATTAAATAATATATCAGTACACCATTCAGAACACTTTTCCCCCTTGTTTTCCACCTCTAAAATCTAGATGTGTCTTATACTCCAAAAACTACTCAAAATTGCTATTAGTTTAGGCATCGTTACATTTACTCCTTGTTTGTAATTTTCTTTGCAACTGTTTCTGTCTGAATTGTACTATATGGAATGGTGCAGGACAACAGTCGGTCATATAACACTGCAAATTTTAGTTTGACGCAAAAGGGCTCTGTTTAACGAAGAGCGAGCAATGCAATAAATTCATCAACATGGTATCCAAATTCGGAAGCGACCATAATGAAATGTTAAAAAACACTTACATTTTTTCATTTTGCATAGTTTGAGCTGCTATGGGTTTTTTTTTACAAATGTTTCAATATAAATTATATTATGAATATGGTAAGAAGGATAGACAATCCTATACTGGCCTTATCAGGAACATGAGGATTTCCAGCTGAGGTAAGCTACTGAACTGACTTTTGTGAATAAAGTCCCATTTTATTTAATTAGTTTTTCAGATTTCTAATCTGTTCCGTCCACAACAACAATAAGAGACTTATCTTGACTGCCAATCTTGTCCCTGTGGCTACACGTTGCATATGCCTCCTTCCAACCTCATTCATAACGTGTGATGCAAATGCCCCACAGGAACTTTTCAAATTATGCAATTGTTACCCCAGGCGAAAGATAAACGTTAAAAAGATGTGGTAGAGATATACATGTAGAATACATCTCTTAACATATTTTTTGTAAGCCTGACAGGAAAGAAATATCTGTCCAGCTCTTCATGAGGAACAAGTCTAGCAGCCAGGACAAGAATTTGAAACTGGTTTAAAATAAGGTCCGAGAACCAAGCAATGAAAGACAGTCTCATTGTTCAACACAGAATTCAGAAAATCTGTCGTGGCTGTTTCCTAAACAATTCAGTAGGTCTTACAGCAACTGTCTTTAGCCTATTTGCCCTCTAGATACATTAGGTCAGTGTTGCAAAACCTTTTCAGCACCTTCTCTTCTGGTATCGGATGTGCACAAAGACCAGCTAGCCAGTACACATGCGTATGGCAGAAACCCGGAAGATCATCTTCCCGGAACGTGTATGTTTTTCAATGCTTCCACATGCGTGAAGACTATCTGGATGGCGCACTGAAACTCAGACGAGAATTGGGTGACAGTTCGTGTGCCGAGAGAAGGCTCTGTGTGCCATTTCTGGCACGCGTGCCATAGGTTTGCCATCATGGCACTGGACAGTACAGTAATTCCTGACATTTTTCCAGTAGCCTATGATATGAATTAATCTCAAGTAAAGCTGCAGAAGTTAAATTAAGACTTCAATTCATTTATAGAATGTTTATGGCCATCCAACTGAAATGGCTTGGTGTACAACCCTCCCAGCCAAACAAATAATACTAAAACTCAGCAGTATCGATATTGCTTATTCAATCTACTGCAATGAAGTCCTACTCCTATTGTCTCCAGCACTTGTGAAAGCAATTCAGGTAGCCCTCGACACTGCAACTGTCATAAATATGAACCAGTTGTCAAGCATCCAAACTTTGACCACATGACCATGGGGATGTTGCAACGGTTGTAAATGTGACAATATGGTTACAAGTTACTTTTTTTAGTGCTGTTGTAACTTCAAACGGTCACTTTTTTTAGTGCTGCTGTAACTTCTAACGGTCACTAAATGAACTGTTGTAAGTCAAGGACTACCTATGTTTAAAACCTTTTTACAGAGAAGCAGGATCAGAGCCACTAAACAATGAGAAGAGGACAGGCACCATTACTGAAAAAGGTAGGCCATGAAGGTCTCATTAAGGTGCCACCATTTCAAGGATTTCTACTGCACAATAAATTTAATACCCATTTATAAGACAAGTAATCTTCAATTTACAACTTATGTTTAACTACAGTTCAAAGTTACAATCTTGGAAAAATTGATGAGCTATACTCACACTTAAAACTGTTGCATCGCCCTCTGGTCACGTGACTGAAAAAATTAGTTGCTTGGCAACTGGCTTGCATATATGACTGGCTACAGCACCTTGCAGTCACATGATCACTATTTGCCAGCTTTAAAAAAAATGACAAAAGCATCTAGTGGGTTCACTTTATGACCCTGCAATTCACTTAAAAACAATCATATTATTGTAAAATTGGGCCTGGCTCCACTTATAACTGCAACAACTTACAATGGAAATTCCGGTTTCAATCATGCGTCTACCTGTAGCCTCAACAATATACCAAAACAAAAAACCTGAAGAACCAAGCTTAATTAATGGTCATTTCTGGGGATTTTATTAGAACAACAAACAGAATAGGTCCAGGTTTTCTGTACACTGAAATTCACTGCTGGTCTTGATAACAAAAATGAATGCAATGCCTTCAGCATCCCTGTTGGAAAATATTAAAGAGCCTTCACAGTTCTTATGATAATGAGTTTGGGAGCCTGTTTTCACATATGCATAGGTCAATGCAGTCATCAAAACCACTCAATTTTATTTGCTTCTCAGGGATTCTTGCCTTCCTTTTGGTAGTTATATAATCACACTATTTAAACATTAGAGGTTCAGCCAGAGTGCAGTTCCTGTAGCAGTAAGTTACACACCATCCAAATTTTGAACCTTTCAGCTGTCCAAAATTAGCTGTCCATCATTTTAGTTACTCAGATGACTGGTCTGGTCATTATTAATCCTGTGATTAATCAGCATTATTTATCTGGTGAATGGGATTGGTGTAAACTGGTTGCAACTATGTTGCCTTTTCTTCGGATCTTAGCTTTCAGTTTTACTTGAACAATCTGCATAACAACTTATCTCTTCAGAAATGAATAACATTAAGAGTTAATATATGTATGCATTTGACAAAATTGCTGCTATTTTGCTACTATAGCTTTCCTCAAGTCTTGTAACTGAACCATGGGTTTAAAACAATTCACTATATCAGAAGGGGCATTGGAAGCAGCTATAATAATATTCTCATATAGAACATATATATGTATTAGTAGAAAAGCAAATACAGGTAGTCCTTGATTTATGACAACTGAGCCCAAAATTAATGTTGCGAAGTGCTGTTGCTATATCTAAACTTTTTGTAAAGGTTTTTTTTAAAAAATCACCTCCAAGGTTTATATATCTGACAAGGGCAGAAAATGCTCCTGACAAAGATTTAAAGGATTGCGGTTTCAGGAGAACTCAATGCAAGTTTTTTAAAAATATACAAAAATGGAAGTTTCTTTTTATGTCAATGTGAGGAAATGTTTCTTCAAGCTAGCTATATTTTCTCTAAGCATATTTGAAGGCCACACTGCTTTGGTGCTGCTAATAAGATAAGCAGCTATAGAAAGCTTACAAATCCATTTAAATTGATTTTAATTAATGAATCAATCACTAGCCACTGATGACTGGGTTTATAGACAATGAACAAATTGATGCCTTAGGCTTCTAATTCCCACCTGAAAGCCACATTATAGAGATAAGTCGCCTCTTTAACTGACATCAAATTTGCCGCTTCTACTAAGTTAAGTTTTGCATGTATCATTGCGAGGCACAAATTTCAAACATGCCAAATTGTACAGAACTTTGCATTCTGTACAGTAAAGAATGAAACACATTGTTGGTCAATTAGCAGTATATTTCTGAAATTTATAATATCTTCTTTGGGATAATATTGTCTATTATGTGCTCTAAGATACAGGGTTCTTTGTATATTATTTGACTATACATATAATTAGAGCTGTGCCAAAACAAGGCTTGCCATTTAAGATCAAAAAGAATGAATCTTATATTTTGTTTAAAAGAATTTTTGGTTGTATTGAAGTCAGTTTTATTTATTTCTCTGGTAAACGGTTCTAGAATCTTCTGGCAGAAAAGGAAATAAAGTAAGAAATAAAACGAATTATTACTATGCACTCTTTTATAGTATGCAAAAAGGTTTCACTCTTACCAAATTATGAAACAAATGCAAAAATAAAAGATGTTCATCCTCACAAATCAATTTCAGACAGCTCAAAATTCTAATGTCTGCAATCATTTGTTTAGAAGATATTTTAAAAGACCCCGAATGTAATTTCTGCTATCTCTCTTTTACCACATATTAAGCATACCTACTTTCATTTTCTAGTTGGAAGCTAATCTAATAAATGGCAAGGTGACAAGAATATGTGAAAGTTTTGAATTATTCAAATAGACCCTATAAAGACCCTATATAGATCACTATAAATATAGATAAGAAAGTCCCCTTTCAGCTTTTAAGGTTTTATATTTATCCCAGATAATAATAGTAATAATAATAATAATAATAACAACAACAACAACAACAACAACAACAACAACAACAACAACAACAACAACAAAAACAGAGTTGGGGACCTTGGAGTTTTTCTAGTCCAACCTCAGGCTTAGGCAGGAAACCCTATACTACTTTGGACAGATGCTTATCCAACATCTTCTTTAAAACTTCCAGTGTTGAAGATTTAGAACTTCTGGAGGCAAGCTGTTCCACTGATTAATTGTTCTAACTATCAGGAAATTTCTCCTTAGTTCTAAGTTGCTTCTCTCCTCATTCAGCTTCTACCCGTTGCTTCTTGTTCTACCCTCAGGTGCTTTGGAGAATAGGTTGACTCCTTCTTTGTGGCAACCCCTGAGATACTGGAACACTGCTATCAGGTCTCCCCTGGTCCTTCTTTTTATTAAACTAGCCATGCCCAGCACTTGCAACCAATTAAAGATACCTTACTGAAGTCTGCATAGTTCTTGCTTCCTTCCAACTTAGATAGAAGACTGTATCTTCTCTGTCTTTAATCCTCATTGTTAACCTATTCATTTCAACCAATTTCATTATTTTATTTATGATATGTACATTTGTGGGTATGTCGTCTTTTTTCCAATTTTGAGCATAGCATATTTTAGTGGCAATAATCAAATGTATAATAAGGTATTTATCCTCTTTTTTAATGTTGCTATCAATCATTCCTAATATAAAAATTTCCGGTTCAAATTTTATCTCAACTGAAGTAATTTCTTTTAGCCATTTCCATATTTTCTTCCAGAAATATCTAGCCTTTCCACAGGTCCACCACATGTGATAGTAAGTTCCTATCTCATCCTTGTATTTCCAACAATTTGGAGATCTTCCTTGATAAATATTTGCTAATTTAACTGGTGTGAAATCCCAACGATAAAATATTTTATACAAATTTTCTTTATAAACAGCCAAAATAGTCAGTTTCAAATTATAGCTCCAAAGGGATTCCCATTTCTCCAATTCTATCACATGGCCTATGTTCTGTTAGATATTTTTCATTCCCCTTACCCACCCAAAATTTTCAGATGAGCTCCTATTTACATACTAAGGGCTGGTTTTCAGAATCTAAATGCTTTTAATTTGAAAGATAAATCAACAGTAGCTGACCTCCAACTCTTACCCTCCAATAGGGTCATGTTCCATATGCTATCTGCCAGATGTTCAACTATTCCTTTGCCTGATTTGGGTACATCTTTTCAGTCATTATCATCAGTGTTCAACTTGTGTCACAGAAAAAAGAGATAATGATTATTATTGTGACTGGGTATATTAAGGTGTCTGTGTGTGTTGTAACTTCTGTTATATGGCAAGTGCTACCTAAAGGGAGGGGAGGAGATAAGGGTATATTTATCTAGTTGAATCAAATGGAAAAAAAAGTGGTTAAATAAATCAATTCTTAGCAAATAATTTATTTCAAACTAATTTCCAACAGGAAGTCCTAAAGTAATAAGTTTTAAGCTAATCCCCAAATATTTTAATATATTGATTTAACCAATTTTGGAATAATCTGGTTAATGAATTGTGTCAACATGGGATATTTAGCTTCAACTGAATCCCAGGAATGTAGAGTTTCCTAAATCCACTCTTTAATATGAATATCTATATAGAGAGAAAAAGCAATCCTAAAGTTTTATAATGGGAAAAACTAATTTGAATCAACAGCTTGCAATCCATTGGTCCCTTCAGGAGCAGAGATATTCTCATTTGGTCATTCTTTTGTATTAAATATTAATGCAAGTGGATAAAGATTGATGGGATGGCTCCACAGGGACCAACTCAAGGAGTCCATATGGAGGTGTTTTTTTTTTTAATGGTAGCAAAGTTTTTTTCTGCCCAAATCCAACTGCAAAGAGTGCTGTCCCTGAAATGCGGTGATAGCAGTCACAATTTTTGGCAGCACATTTAAATTCCAAAGTTAGAGAAAGGTCAGATGACATCCCCTAAAGCTCTGACCTTATCGCTGAGCCCAAAGAATAGTCTTGATCAGGGTAGACAGAAGATAAACATGACATGGGCATTTCAAAGGTTGGTCCCAAAGGCAGAAAGGAGAAGGAACATGTGATCTGGGAACAGATAATCTATTTTGGAGTTACATTTGGCAGAGGAATGTTTAACCTGATTATCCTTGAAAAGTATGGGGACTTACTAGCAAGGCGTAGAAGCCTACAGAAGGGAATAGACAGGTGTTGAAATAATGTCCACAGCAGCTTTACCAACCCACTGTTTTCAGCTTGGCTTCCTGCCTATATTTTTGACTTTTCTTGTTAATGACCTTGGAAATAATTTCCTGACCATGTTGTGCCTGAAGACCAAATTTCTGCTGACTGCCATTTATACTGCACTTCCTTTGACCTTGCCTTCATCTCTGAGTGCTCTTTTCAGAGTTGTGACTTCACTTTTCCCCTTTACAGAACTCAACAACCTCTTAAAAGCTTTTCCTGGAAGAACTTCCCAAGCAATGTGAATGTTGACATGGAATATAGGAAAGTTCATGAAATTAATGGAATGTGTGATCATTAATAATCACAGTATGATCATTAAAGACAGAAAGGTGAGAAGTTCAGCCAGGGTAGATGCAATATACTACATGAGGATCTCTCTTCCACACTCATGGTCAAAATAGCAACAGGAATTCCTCCATTACTTTCCCAAATTTGAATGACTGCTACTCCATGAAGCAAACCAGAGAAGGGAAGTAGCTAAATGAGAGCCGTACAGCAAAACATATCACCAATTCTTACTTCACTGAAGATTACAAGAACCCAAGAAGTGTATAATTTATCTCTAATCTCAAAAAGAAGGAAAGAGAAAAAGGAACATACCCATTTACCTCTATTTGTATTTGCCCTATAAATCTATTGTAATTTGAAAGCTTCCATTTTGGAACTTAGAATGACAAAAGCCAATTAACAACACATATACATATGTACATACATAGGTATCCACTGGCCTCAGAATATCAGTAATAGCAAATGTTGCTTTTAAATCCCAACAAATCCACCCCACCCTCCCAAATACATTGCTTTACAACTACTCCATGGTAGTTAGGCAACTATCAGTCCACTGCACAAGGCACAGCATCTAAATGTCTCCAATCAATCTGAAAACAATTGTAATGTCAAATTTGTTTTGACTCAGAAAATTTCAGGTTTGGAAACGTATTGCAGGGAATAAAAAGAAAAGCTCTTAATACAATAAAAGAAATTTGTTTTGTACAGAATGTGTGAGAAAAAATATTAGGCCCCAGTACAAAATTGCATTTGCTGAATCCAAGTTACCATACAGGCTGTTGTTCACCTACAGAAATGGATTCAGTAGCCCCTAAGACTGAGTTAGAAAGCAAACTTCATCATGGCTTTAGTTATATTTGAGGCAAACACAACCAAGGCTAGGCTGGGACCTCCTATCTAAGGAGGGATAATAGGGAGAAAGACAAATCACTTATTTTTTCCAAGGTTTTTTCTCTATTCTTTGTCCTTTTGTGTCTTTTACCCTGATTCTTACCAAGCTTTTTCTAAAAAAATAAATAAAAACTTTTTTGGAGAAAAAGTATGAGTTAAAATTGTTCTATGTCTTTAAAAAAATGCTACATGTTTATTCTTGAAAAATCCAGATAATAGTTCTGATTCACTTTTGCAGATGTCACAGTATCCAGACATTCAAAATCAAGACCACAGATCATAAACAGCTTTAGCAAACGGAGCTCTGAAGGTCTTTGTTCCTAAGACAAACGTCTTCCTATTGCTTACAAAAGCAACGTCTACTAACCACTGACCCTGATGTAGCCAGCACTAGGAAAGGAAGTTATTCAGCACTGGATTTCCTGCTTTTGGTTGTAGCCAAAACTGAGAAGCTTGTAGTGGTTTCAGGAACTGAGTCATCTAATGATTCATGAGCAAGATACTGATTTTAATATGCTCCTAATCACAAGATTCAAAAACCTGACATCAAGCTTAAATGAGGCTTAATTCATAGTTTAAAAGCAGAACAAATCTCTGCTATGGCTGGAATGGGGGAAACCCCATCATTTCAATTTATCTTTGCTTTCAGCTTCTTTTTCAATATATCTGTTCCCAATACTGTTTTATCTAGTATCTCTCCAAGGCTCCAAGTCCTCGGAGAGGGGTGGCATACAAATCCAATTAATAAATAAAACCATTCTGAACATTTATACAGATATCTAAGAAAAGACTTTTCAATTGAAACTTAATGCTGTTTTTGCTACATGCATGCAGCTTTCAAAACAAAAAACAGGTAGGTATCAAATGTTTTTATGGAACTCCCCCCTTCCCAGAAATTAAATAGAAAAATAAACTCTATTGCCAGGTTTTTAATGAAATCTTCTTCCACTAATATCAATCTGCAATATTTATACTATTCTGATTTAATCAAAAAACAAGTGACAACACCAAATTTCAGACCTTTCAACTCTATGCTTCTTAACAATCTGCCAGAAAACAGAAAATTCACACATCAACATTCCCTTTCTGAAGTTTGGAATTTAAAGTCTCTTGAAGACATGGAGGGACCTAAGCGCAGATATAAAATTCCCAATTCCTTCAACATTTGGGAAGGAAAATGCTGTCCCCAACTTGATCTGAACATTTCTAGAACAAAGGCAGAAGCCATTAGCATCCCCTGCTACACAGGGAGGCCAGGAAGATAGAAAAGGGGGACAACTTGGAACTTTTAGATTGTACATAATACTGCAAGCACATTTAACACAAAAAAAAAAACTACAAAAGGATAGCATGCTGGAAAAAAAACGTAACCATTGACAAGAAAAGGCCAAAGTGCAGTTTGAAGCTGGCAGTCATTTATGGCTTCAGTCCTAGAGCAGATTTACTTAGATGACGTTAGTGGCTCCAATCCAGCTTGCTTTTTTATTTTCTTTCTTTTTTTTCAGTAGCTTTTCCAACTTGCCTCTTCTCTTGAAGCCTGCACAGTACTATAGAGCTGGAGACCATAATCAAAATTCCCTTTGTGAAATAGAGTTTACCTCAGGGCACACAAGCCTAGCTGGGTGAATTGAAGGCTCTTCAACCTGTACTTCATGCCTAGCAATAAATAGCCTACAATACTGTATTTTTCTCAATGCAGAAGAAACATTAAAAGCAGCCTGCCTCATTTTAAAAATATGTTTTCATTTGGTTCTCAAAAATCTCACACGCCAGATTTTACTTAATATTTCAAAATATGTCATGACAATACACCAGCAAGGCTTTGTGGCTCATTGAGACCTAAAAATGCTCATACACACACAGCTATAAAATATAGGCCAAAATGGAATCTGGCTAACTAGTATTTATATATTAACAGGCATTAGCTTCAACAATATTTTAGTACCAAAGTCCTGAAGCAGATGCTTTGACAAGAGATGATGGACTGTTGACGGCTCAGCTCTGAAAATGGAAATGCATCATTTTAAAAAAAATACAGGCAATAACAGACTTAACCAATTTGTGTCAAATGTAGGAATGACGTAAATAAAATATAAACATGTTATATTTAGAACACACAAATATAAACGCATCTTTTATATACATACACACACCTTTGAATTGAATATGAATAGCCTGGCTTTCAGGCACAATTTTGCTTACCCAGTCAAATATTCAAGTATTTAACATTTTAATGTTTGGCAGACATAGAATTTATTTATTGCAAGTGTTTTGTGCTTTTTCATTCAAGCAGTTTACAATAAATCGTAATACACATACTACCGTGTTTTCCTAAAAATAAGACCCTGTCTTATATTTTTTGAATTCTGAAATAAGTCCGATTGCGCTTATTATCGGGGGATGTTTTATTTTTGGAGAAACCAAGGTAATAAATCTTAACATCATAACTTATAAAGAGGAAATAATTTATTCCTGAAGCTAAAGGAATGTATATTTTGAAACTCACTCTTAATAAATAAGACTGGTCTGCGCATGCTTCATGTTCAACAGGCTCAATAAAATAAAATATTAAGTAGAGAACCTGCAACCGTTCCAGAATGTACCTCTTGGCAAATTCAAATCCACATAAGCCAGAATGCTTCAGTTCAAATTTATGAAGCTTTCTAAATTAAGCACTGTGGTATCTCCTTATGTGACTTACTAAGGAAGCAGCAGCATTGAAACATGATTTACTTTTGAATAAAGATCATACTGTGCTTTAAAATATATTTTTCAAGCATAAAGAGGAACAGCAGTTAAAGTGAGGACAAATTTTACCAGATATATTTCCATTATTCTTAGAAGTTTAATGCTGTTGAATCAGATCAAAAATTTATCTGCATATCAAACAAGACACATTTTGGGAAAAACTAATATCAAAGTATTAGATTTATCTTCAAACCTGTATTTCCATTATTTATCATATAGAGGAAAGGGGAAGGAAGGAAGGAAGGAAAGAAGGAAGGAAGGAAGGAAGGAAGGAAGGAAGGAAGGAAGGAAGGAAGGAAGGAAGGAAGGAAGGAAAACTAGAAGACATGCTAACATAAACAAGACAATTTTTTCATAACAGATTAAATCTTGACCCACATGCAATTATCCTGGTCAGTCCTTCCATTGTGTTGGTAGAAAAACAATTGATAAATAGAGAATTAACCCAATAAGCCACAACTTTGAAATAGTGTAAGTCTCACCACTGCAGTGAAATAACTGCTTTAGCTCTGCTTAGTTCACCATAGATCTAAAGCTTTATATAGATTGACAGATTCCAGATAATTTAACATCACAGTAAACTAACCCTAGGAATTAGACATAGTTATGAAATTATTCTTTCACACAGTTTTCAATCTGGTATTTGGTAGCATTAAACTGTATCCAGGTCCTGATCAGATACATTCAGCAGTTATAATTTCATATTTTAAAAAAACAGACCAAGTCCAAAATATTTCATTCATTGACTGTAAAATATGTGAACATGAGATTATGACATTTTTGGATTGCCTGCACAAGATATTTTTATTTCCATCAGCAGATACTTTTTCCAAAGTTTCCCTAAAGTTAAAACTGTATGCCAATCTCTCACATAGAATATAAGAGTCGAAATTGTATGACAGAGTTCTCTAATTCTCACAATCAACAAGAGCAGTTGAGTCAACAAGAGGTAGGTAAGAAGAGCAAGGCCAGGAAATGAGTAGCCTCCTTTGAGATGATATACTTAAAGGGGCTCTAGCTTTAATCATGTTAACTAGTGGATCAGGAAGATGCCGCGAGAAAAGATCTTGTTTATATGTGTAAATTCCTAATTCTCTGTAATAAATTTATTTAACTAATCTTATCTATATCTGGGAAGATGAAGATTGAAGGGAAATACTATGTTCACTATGAATCATTGAAAGCACATTTGCCTTTACATTACTCACAAAAGACAATCTCTAGATTAAACAACATCTCCAGAATTTCTAACAATCCCACTGTTACTGGATCAATTCCAATGTCTTGCTTCGGTTGCAGCCCAGATGTCCTGTTAACCCAGAGGATCTCACTGGATAAATTTGGGGACTTCCTGAATCAAAAATGATTCTTCTCCAAGTATGATTATCTCAGAATACTGGTTTAACGATATGTATTAAGATTAATGGAATACTAGCAGAAGGAATGCAGCAAGTTAATTAGTTTCAGTTTAGAACCAAACTCAGTACATAAGGTTGGAAACTTCCAAAAGAAACATTTTCTTTTTCTTCTTGTGCATTGAAGAGCAAACAGCTCTCTTCACAGATAATGTAGAAGGTCTTCAGCTAGCTGTTTATACAAACAGTAGAATATTCATCAGTTTGAATACCAACTCTTACACCAGCCAGTGGGACAGAAACAGCAAGTCTAGTATCAGACTCTAAAATACACAGTCGCTGCTGCAGTAGCAACTCCCTGATACCAAGTATCTGCCTTTCAAAGCTTGACAAGCATGATGTGCATATTGCAGAATTGTTATTTCATTGTTCAGTGCAAATCACACATCTCACCAAGACCTAATGAATTTCTCACCAGTATTGTTTAGGAATTTTAATCGATCTGACCAAGGGAGCTGCAAAATGCACAACCTCACTTCTGGTACAAAACCACCTGGAATTTTGTCTTGCTATTGAAAGTTACATTCGAGAAAGTCAAATAGATCAAACAATAGT
This sequence comes from Erythrolamprus reginae, assembly GCF_031021105.1. NCBI lineage: Eukaryota > Metazoa > Chordata > Lepidosauria > Squamata > Dipsadidae > Erythrolamprus > Erythrolamprus reginae. The sequence goes on from NC_091950.1 coordinate 119,632,032, forward strand.
CAGTCAAGTGTGTGACAACCATAAAATATAAAGCCTTAAGGTATGATAAGCACCTTGTATACACATACATGCATATATACATAGAGGGAGTCGAAACTGCAGGATCCTTGGGTAGGAGTAACCATCTCATGTTAAATTTAACATAATACAAATAAACAGTAGAAAACAATGTTACTAGAGTCTTAGATTTTAAAAGAGATGATTTTAATGAACTCAGAGAGAACTTGGAAAAGATTCCTTGGATGAAAATCCTAAAGAGGGAAACATCTCAAGAACCTTGGGAAACTGAATAATATGATCATAAAATCCCAGAGCAGCAAAATATCACTGAGGGAGAAAAAAGGGAATTTAAAAAGAAACAGCATGACTGCACAAAAATCTCTCTGACAAATTGAAAGAAATGACAAAAATGGAAAAAGGGACACAAAACTAAGGCAGAATACCAACAGATCACCAGAATCTGCAAAGACAAAGTCAAAAAAGCAAAGGCCCACAAGGAAATACTTGATCCACTAAAGAGAAAAGACAAGGAAATCATATTTATTCACTGCAAATGAAACTGGAACTTCTCTTTATTTCTTCACACTTTTCTTTTTTTCCTCTTTGTTTTTGTCGAGCTAGTTTCTGTTTTATTTTGTGTTCTCTTTGAAACATAATAAAGTATATATTAAAAAAGGATTGGTTGATTTGAAAGATCTCAGAAACTTCGGTTGTTAATTCCACTGATCCATAGCTATCAATGGAAGACTCACAGACTTGCAGCAAAGCAATTATTGCAAAGGAGGGTGTGAAATGTTTATATTGTGAACAATCTTGTGACTTCACAGGTGAAATGTCCTGCTGAGAATCCCCTTCCAACCAACTGTACTGGTCTCTCATCAAGAAATCGTGACCCTGTTTGAATCAGAAGTCTCTTCTCCCAGTCACTCATGCCCTTATTATCTCATGGCTCAATTACTGTAATGCGCTCTACATGGAGCTACCCCTGAAAAGCATTTGGAGACTCTAATTGGTCCAGAATGCATCGTTGCAAGCTATTGTGGGTACACCCAGGTACACCCACATCACACCAACACTCTGCGAGCTGCACTGGCTCTCAATCGGTTTCTGGTCGTAATTTTAGGTGTTGGTTATCACCTATAAAGCCCTACAAGGCTTAAGGCCAGACTATTTACAGGACTGCCTTCTGCTACATAGTTCCCTGTGACCGATAAGGGCCCACAGGGTTGGTCTTCTCTGAGACCTGTTGACTAGAGTCAGACAATGTCGGATGACGGGGCCACATGGGAGGGCCTTCTTTGTGGTAGTTCCAGTTCTCTGGAACCAGAGGTCTATACTGCCCTCACCCTACTGGCCTTCTGGAAAATCATTAATACCGCCGGCAGGCCTGGGGCTATTGAGCAATATGATATCACCTAGTTCTGCCCAAAATATATGAATGATTTTTATTCTTTTTTCTATGGGTTTCTTTTAACTGTTTTTTATAGTTTTTAGATGTAGTATGCCGCCCTGAGTCGGAAAGGAGTTGCGCGGCCTATTAAATAAATAAATAAACAAACAAACAAACAAACAAAGAGGGAAGGAAGGAAGGAAGGAAGGAAGGAAGGAAGGAAGGAAGGAAGGAAGGAAGGATCCTTTTAAGGCATGATTCCAAAATCCTAAAAGGTTTTTTTCCACCAAGCAAGCATTTACTTCACTACCATCCATTAGATTCACAGTCTTTTGTGGTTCAGGATGTTTCTGATTAATTTCCGTAATTCACAATAGTGGGTTTCAAAAAAAATTTATTACCGGTTCTGTGGGCAGGGCATGGCTTGGTGGGAATGGCAGGGGAACAATACTGTAAAATCTCAATTTTCCCCAAAATACCAATGACTTACCAACCAGGAGAGTTAAATTATAGAGTTTGTTTTTATCAAAGATGCTTTAAAACAATGGTTCCCAACTTTTTGGGCAATGTACCACCTAAGCATCTCTAAAATCCTGATGCCCCTCAGTGTGACATATAATTCTTACTATTCAAAAAGTGAAGTCCTACTCATGCAGAAGAAGCCTAAAAGACAATTAACATGGTTTAAACAAGATTCTAATTGCCCCCATTAAAAATTAAATTGTCCCCCCTGTGGGGCGTGGTTCCTACATTGGGAACCACTGCTTTAGAACATTAGCACCATCTTCTATGATGTATCAAGCACCCTACAAAGTTCCAACTTCTCGTAAACTTACGCAGAAGGTCACAAGGTTACAATTTTCCCCCACCTCCATTTTAATATTCTTGTCTCTTATATTTTCTACCCTGCAGAACAAGAACTCCAATGACCTAGCATGTAAACTGGATTATTTCTTGTACTATGATCCTCCCACCACATTCATTCTGCACCTGGAAATCTTTGTCACCCCCTCAGCACCTGCCCTGCTATGACAGCTGGTT